>NW_024384163.1:0-62155 GCF_016835505.1 Polypterus senegalus
TACATTGACTGTTTCATTTTGTTCTGAAAATTCCGCTACAAAGTGCAATGCTTTTTTTTTTTGCTTGCCCCTTATCAACACTACTTTTTGCAATCACCATTGAGCCACTGGCAGTTCACTGTCGAAATGCTTATCAGATAAAGGGGATTATCGGAGAAGGACTTGAACAGAAAATTTATCTCTATGCAGATTATATGGTACTGTACTGTATGTAGCAGTCTTAATAGCACTTACAGAATTTAAAAAAGATTTCTGGTCTCAGAATTAATTTGACTTAAAGTGTGCTCTTTCCAGTGAATTCTCAAGCACACAATATTCGATTGGACACCTTCCCTTTTATCATTGCAGATCGTAAACATTACAAGCAAACATAAAGCTCTCTATCAACAAAATTTGTTGTCTGTATGGAAAAAATGAAGCAAGACTTGCATAGATGGTCAACCCTTAATCTCACTCTAGCTGGAAGAATTAACACTGTTAAGATGAATATCCTCCCTAAGCTTCTCTTTTTATTTCTAAAAATTCCAATATACATCAATAAATCGTTCTTTAAGAAATTAGATTCAACCATAACCTCATTTATTTGGAATTCAAAACATCCACATATCCAAATAGCGACCCTACGAAGGGCAAAGGCAGAAGGTGGCATGGCTCTACCTAACTTTCAATTTTACTACTGGGCAGAAAAAACACACAACATATTAAAACCTGGACATTGACACAAATAGATGAACATACAAAGGCTTGGTCTGCAATAGAAATAGAATCCTTCAGTTCCTCTTTATATTCCTTGCTTTGTACCTCATTAAATGCAAATTATACCCAATATACTAATAACCCAATAGTGCTTCACTCACTCAGAATATGAACCAAATTAGGAAGCATTTTAAGATAGAGAATCTTTTATCAGTGGCACCTCTGCATGATAACCACCTTTTTCAACCCTCACAAACATATGCAGTTTTTAATGTCTGAGATTAAATCACTTAGGGATCTGTACATAGACAACGTCTTTGCATCCTATGAACAATTACATTGTAGCTGCGTTTTTCCAAAGTTACCAAAGCTCAGCAGCTGTAACTCAAAAAATGGGATTTAACAAAAGCCTGACGCGCAGAAATGATTCCAAAGACAAACATCTTCGTTTTTAAAAGTTTAGTTAAGTTTCAAAGTAATACAGTTCACACAAAAGGAAAATTAAAATAGCAATAAAAGGGAAAAATTCTTGTTAAGAAAAGTTCAGTTCTAAGCTTAATCTTGTTACATCTCAAATCGTTACTATTTACTTATCATTTCTGAACCATTTCAAAACGGTCAGAAAACTATGCTTATCCCATCTCTGAGTAGAAAATGGGTCTTTTAAGCCCCTACATACTGGGACCTGTTCTAAACACAACTGAGCTTATTATCACACTGTTTCTCGGTTATAGCAAGAAGGTTCTATCTCTTACTGACTCATAGGGGGAAAAGACTATACCATTGTCTATGACTATGGAAGAAATTTATATTCTATTCAAATTAAGCAAACATTAATATGAGTTTAACTAAAAACTTTCTTAAACTGACTCTTACAATATTCTAAATGTAACTTTTCAGCAACACATTTCTTTCACTATCTTCAAATTAGAAACTTTGTTAAACAGAACCTGCCCGATTTTCCTCAGAAAAAATAAAATTCTCACTTAGAGGATCTGTGCAGAAATTTTTCAAAACCTGGCAGGATCTAATCAATAACATTTTATAATAAGCTTTTAAAGCACTGAGGAAGCAGATTCTCTCCCTATTCTCTTTTTTTATTCTTTTTCTTCTCCATTTATTCACTTATTCATTTATCTGTTTACTTATTTTTACTAGGTTTAAGTTTTATTGTGCTGCCCATGCTCTCTTTCTCAGGGGTCGGGGGTTGATTAGTTTTCAATCTTATTCTTGTAAAACTGATCTATTTGTATGGAATGTTGTGTGATTTCAATAAAACAATAAAATTAAAAAAAAAAAAACTTTGCAAACGAGAGAGGCTGTTGAGAGTTGCTGAGAATTTTTGGGTTTTCTGTGGTGTGAGAGTTAATTAAAACATACATTTTGCCCCTATAATCTTGGGTTTTGGTTGGCACTAAGAAATCTTGCGGGAATTTTTAAAGCTTTTGTCCCTTAAGAAGAGTTTTTTGCTTTTTTTCACCTGCACAGGAGCAAAAGTAGCGGGTGTTTGGAGGTGTGTTTGGAAATGTTCCTTGTTCTTGTAGCTGTTTTTGTTTTCTGTATTTGCATCTACCATCGAGGAAGCAGGGTAGAAAGCAGCAGTAACTGATACAGGCATCTATAAGTAAATAACTGCATTGAAACAATAAATAGTTAATAAGTAACTGAAAGTAAAAAAAGAAGTCTGCTGCTGACATCAAAGCAATAAAGGGGAAGGCTCAGCGGTGTGTAGGTAGGTGGCCAGATCAGGCACAAGGTGTTTTAGGAGCAGATAAGATAATAAGAAATGAACTGGCAGCAGATATTCACTTATCAGGTTTTATTTCTTTATTCATTTTGGATCGAACAGTTCCTAGTGGTCCAGAGGTAGAACAGTTAAGTGGACGACGGGGGCAGTTCAGAGGGTGAATATTACAGGAGCTTAAGGGGACAGAAGGTGTAAAATAGCAACAGCAGTTCTATAATCTATTTTCTTTGGCTAAATTTTTTTAGTTTAACCATTTTTGTCAAATCATTTCATTTCAACTTAAAAAAATTAAACAGTTAAGGCAGTTTTAGTAATCCTGAATCAAATTTTAACAATGAGGCCAGTGCAATGCAAGTCCTGTTGGATGTTGTACTTTTTAGACGACTGCTTGGAGGAGCCTGTAGTCGTCTGTGAGGGTGACTTCTGAAGGAGATGCCAGCTGATGCAGCACCTCAAGTGCAGGGTCACTGAACTGGAGGAGGAGTTGGCTAGCCTGCACAGCAGTAGAGAATTGGTCGACCTGGCACACTTGGTGTCCTTTATAGAGATAGTGTGCACCCCTAAGATGACATGGGAGGAGATTCCATACCAGACAAGTAAAGATAGGTGGGTCACAGTCACATAGTGTAAGGTAAAAGGTGCATATTCTCCGGAGCCATCAACCCGAAAATTAGAAGTGTCAAACCGTTGTCAGGTCCTAGCGGAGCTGGATGGTGTCTCTGAAGATTATGAGGTGATAGGCAGGGATGAGGAGCCCCAACGGGTCACCTCAAAACCAGTTCTCAGAAAGAGAGAGATAGTGATAGCTGGGGGCTCAATCAGTAGGGGGATTGAAGTGCAGGTTTGCTCCAGAGACAGAGAGTCTCGCACGGTGTGTTGCTTACACAGGTGGGGGACTTCCCTGGAAGGGTGGATCCAGTTGTAATTATCCAGGTTGTAACAAATGAAATGCATAAGGGTAGTTTGTCAGTTCTGTGATCCAAATTTAAAGAGTTAGGTGCCAGCCTGAGGAGCAGAACTGACAAGCTAGTCTTCTATGAAGTTCTGCCTATGCCACGTGTCAGTCCAGGTTAAGCTGAAGAGATTAGAAGGCTTAACGCATGGCTCAAATATTGGTGTAGGGTAGAAGGGTATAGGTTTATGGGGCATTGGGACTCCTTTTGGAACAGATGGGACCTGTTGTGCAATGATCGGTTTAACCTGAACTGGAGGGGCAGCAATGTATTGGGGAGGATTGTTTAAATTAGGGAATGGGTGGCCAGGGAGTTTAGGACAGGCCAAGTTTAGAACTATACATGTAGGAACAAACAATAATGTAAACATAAAAATGCATAGTGATGTGAATTCTAACCCAACATTTAAATATAGAAGGAGTAACACTTTAAAAATAGTTTGCCTTAATTCTAGAAGTATCAAAAATTAGGCAAGTGAGTTGGAGTTGTATGTATCAGAGCATAATTATATTAGAGCAACAATGGAAACTTGGCTAAATAACAAAGATATGGATGAGTGTAACATAGAAGGATACATATTGTTAGGAAGGATAGACAAAAAAGAAAAGGTGGTGGAGTTACTGTTTATGTCAAACAGAAAAGTCTACTTCAGTTGGACGATGAGCCCCATCTTAGTGAGGACATGTGGCTTCACCTGGAAAGCATTAGGGAAAGAAGCCTTAATTTAGGAGTGTGTTATAGACCACCCAATGCAGACAGTAAATTCAACAAACAACTTTTTATTCATATTAAAAAGGCAAGTTTACAAGAGGATATTATAGTCATGGGGGACTTTAATTATCCAAATAATAACTGGAATAACCTTGCAGATGGAGGAGCACAAGAGCAGGAGTTTTTAGAAGTAATCTGTGACTGTTTTTTAACACAGCGTGTTAAAGCTCCAATGTGGGGTGAAGCCTGTCTGGATTTAGTATTTTGTAATAATCAGGATAGAACTGAAGGTATAGAGGTGATTGAACCACGACGGTCAAGTCACCATACTCTAATACAGTTCTCATTGTTTTGTAAGAGTGCAGATGCAAAGATTAAAATTGTTAAGTTGAACTTTGGTAGGGCAGATTTTGAGCAGATGTTTCAAAGTCTAAGGAGGATAGACTGGGAAAAGCTTTTAAAGGTGGAGACAGTCGAGAGCAGTGGAACAGGTTTAAACATGCTTTACATATAATGCAGGACAGGTACATACCTAAATTTGGAATTAATAGGAAAGTTTTCAAAACTCCACAGTCTGTTAATAAAGAGTTAAAAAAAAGAAGCTACAAGGGACAAAAACAAACGAATAAGGCATATAAGACTAATAACTCCAAAGTTACTCGTAGGGCATTTGAGAACATGAGGGCAACCATTAAGAAGGATATCAGGGAGGCTAAAAGACAGTTGGAGAGGAATATAGCAGATAAGGCGAAAGAAGACTCTAAGAGATTCTTTCAGATTTTAGTAATAAAAGAATAGTCAAGGAGGAGGTGAAGTGCATAAGAAATAGTAAAGAGGAATTAAAAGATATAGACAGTGAAATAATGGATGCTCTAATCTTGCATTTTTCTGAGGTTTTCACAAGTTGATAACCTCCAGCAGTAACAGGGACTACTAAGGAAGTACTGAGGGATTTAGAAATTGTAGAGGGAGAAGAGCTGCTCAGATTAAATAGATTGAAATCAAACAAATCACCAGAATCAGATAATACTTATCCTCAAGTTCTTACCCTTGATGTACATTTTAGGACGTCACTGCACACTAGGGAGATTCCAAAGTGCTGGAAAATGGCAAACATTATCCTGTTATATAAAAAGGGTGATCGGGTAGATCCAAACAACTATAGGCCAAAAAGCTTAACGTGCATCACAGGAAAATTAATTGAAGGAATTATTAAGGATAAGATTGAGCAGCACATGACAAGTACATGAGTTATTAGGAACAGTCAGCATGGGTTCAGTAGAGGGAGGTCATATTTTACTAATATGCTGGAATTCTATGAGGAAGCATCAAAAAGATACAATCAAAGTGGAACAGATGATATCATTTATCTTGATTTTCAAATGGCATTTGATAAGGTGAGGAGAGGTTGGGCATCAAATTAAAAGAAGTGGGAGTTCAGTGTTATGTTTGTAGATGGGCACAGATTTGACTATTGATTACAATAAAGTATCTATCTATCTATCTATCTATCTATCTATCTATCTATCTATCTATCTATCTATCTATCTATCTATCTATCTATCTATCTATCTATCTATCTATCTATCTATCTAATTATTGTGTTCTCTGCTAAACTTATGAGAGCTACCTGTGTTAGAAAACCAGAAAGAAAACCAATTGTCAAAAACACATGAATACAAAATAGACAATTTCTTTCTTTCTTTCTTTCTTTCTTTCTTTCTTTCTTTCTTTCTTTCTTTCTTTCTTTCTTTCTTTCTTTCTTTCTTTCTTTCTTTCTTTCTTTCTTTCTTTACTTATTTATTTGTTTGTATTTTTAACAGAGAATACAGCTGCTGTTGGGTCAACAATTTATATGGATACCCTAGCTGGATGCTTTTAACTCACGTGGACCTGGGCGCCAGATCCGACACTGGAATTCCCAACAGATCTCCAGTCACAACACTCCCCCCAAAGCTAAGGTTTGGAATTAAACAAAATATACATTTATCAATTATTTTTCTTTCTTTCTTTCTTTATTTGGTAGGATGTTCATGGTAAAATTATCTATAATGTGTCTAACATGTGTTTCTAATCATATCAAGGGTCCCACAAAACTGCCCCACCACCTACTCACTGCTGGCTCATGATCCCGATGGTGACCTCGTGAAATGCAGATATGGACAATCATACAATAGTGAGTGCTACACCTGTGCTCAGCAAACTGGCTTTGGACTAAATGAGGTAAGAGAGCTGAAGGAAATTGGAAAATAAATAAATATACAGAGAAAGAAACAAATAAATAAATATGACCCCCAGGGAGTGATAACTTCAGGAATAGATGAGGTTTAGTGCTGGGAAATGCACTTCGGAAAAGCCATTCTGCAAACAGTAACAAAGCCAAAACAGCATAGTAACTACAACAACAAGAAAATGTTTGCTTAGTTAAACATACCAAATATACTTCATATGGTAAGAAGTGCAGTGATCTCCACTGAGATGGCTCTACTTAGCATTGTTGACTCATTACAGTAGGCTACACCTAGCAGCTCTGTCCTCATCCTGCTAGATCTCTTCACTGCCATTGACAATTCTGAAATTCAATGTTTAGGAATTTCCCCAGTATACAGTGAACATCCTTACATCCTTCACATCTTCTGCAACTCTGTGATGACTAGTATGGTGTGATGGGATGGTATTATCACATCAAGTGAAGCCCACTGAATCAACAAGCCAATTAAAAGGGCAGATTCAGTTATGCAACACACTCTGAGCCTCCTGGAGGAAGAAAAAGAAGAGAGAATGAAGACAACACTGAGTGCCATTATGAACAGTGCTGCACATCCTCACTCTGATACACCAACACAGAAGACATTCAGCCAATGCATCATCCAGCAGCAGCATTTCAAGAGGGTCCTTTATACCAACAGCAATACACCTTTAAAGTGCCTTACTGAGACTGTGACAGCTAAGTTAGACGTTTTCTTTCTTTTTCATTTTGTTGCTTTTTAGTCATTCTGGTGTATGCTCAGACCATAGCGTGTGTACATTTATATTTTTTAAATATGTATATATATTTACATTTTATTGTAATATTTTTTATTTATAGTAAAAATCCAGCTTTAACCCTGGGGACAAAAACGTTTTATCTATCTATCTATCTATCTATCTATCTATCTATCTATAAAAGCAGCTGGTGTGAATTTTTCACCTCATTTTTACTATTGTGACATTTGTCGAGCATTGCTCCAGTATTTCCAAATCCCTCCCTCTTTACTCCAGCCCCCATGAGAATATGTAAAAGTTAGGATATTAAACGCCAATGTCACGTACTGATATGGGGCTTCAAAATGCACATTTTTGATTACTAGATGGCACTGCATTACTTTGAAATTTCCATCCACCCATTTTCCAACCTGTTGAATCCGAACACAGGGTCACGGGGGTCTGCTGGAGCCAACACATGGCAAAAGGCAGGAACCAATCCCAGGCAGGTCGCCAACCCACCGCAGGACACACACACCCACACTAGGGACAATTTAGAATCACCAATCCACATGTCTTTAGACTGTGGGAGGAAACCCACACAGACACAGGGAGAACATGCAAACTCCACACGGGGAGGACCCGGGAAGCGAACCCGGGTCTCCTAACTGTGAGGCAGCAGCGCTACCACTGCGCCACCATGCCACCCGCACTATGAAATTTGGAACTTAAAATTGCAATATTATGTAATTCTTAAGGTTCATATTTAACTTTTTTGTTTAATTATTTTGAAAGTGCTGTCTGAAGCGATCGCCTTGTCACCTCAGTCCACATGCTGGTCAAGCCTGGCAGGTGTTGGTGGGGAGACATGACATGATATTTGGCGGGGGCGAAATGACCCCTATGGAGCCTGATCTGAGTGTCTGTGCATCATGAAAAGTGGTTTTCCTGTGTGATGCTCGTTTTGTTTGAATATCGCATATCTGTGTATGGTAAATATTCTCTGTTTAAGACAGGCATATCCTAAGTAATTGCATTCTCAATTATTTATTTATTGCATATTCGATATTACCAGAATAAGGTTTTGATGTTCAGCCAACACTGAAGTGGTAACGCAACCCTCGATTTTAACTGAATATGTCACAAACACTGATCAGACTGTTTGACTTGTCAGTAAATTACCAAATATACTGGGCAACTTGAGTCAGGGGATTTACTGTGTAAGAGTGCAGATCTGTAATCTGGCCATCTGATAATGAAGAACAGAATCCATAAGTCCTCAGCGCCATGCCTGCTCTAGTTTATGGTAGATAGATAGATAGATAGATAGATAGATAGATAGATAGATAGATAGATAGATAGATAGATAGATAGATAGATAGATAGATAGATAGATAGATAGATAGATAGATACTTTATTAATCCCAAAGGGAAATTCACAGAACATGTTCTTAACACCTGACTGCATTCTAAAAACTGCACATTGTATGAAACTTTATAGGTGAATTGTGTTCTTTGTTTTATTTTTTATTTTTTCAGATTTCTTGCGAACTTTCTTACTATGGCACACAAACTGGGGTGTACATGTTTGAACTTGTCATGGAAGATTTTCCGCAGCGGTACATTCAGTTACAATACAGTGATGGCTCGTCAGTGGGCAAAGCCCCCCTATATTCAACCTCAAGCAACGGGGGGTGGTGGAATGGACAGTCCACAACAGCAGCTCCTTCCACATCAACTCCAAGCAACTGGGGTTGGTGGTGGAATGGACAACCCACAGCAGTAGTTCAAACCACTTATACGACTACAAACCAAGACCCACTAAGTAAAATACCCATCCAGTTCCTTGTGGAAGGTCAGTCAATTTTTCTATTTGCTCAGTTTCTATTTTATTTAATTGCTTGTGTAGTTCACCTAAACTTGAAAAGGAATGCATATATTCAAACTAAAAGTATAAATTGCGATTTTATTTTAGCATCATACATTCAAAAATGAGTATGTGGATATAGTATCATGGTGAAATTCAAACAGACACAAAATCAAAGCTAATTAACTTGGAGGTGCAGTGCAATCAAACCATTGCACACCCAGCTCCATGACATAACAGAGAGTAACATTTGGGTGGCAGTGATGATTATGTTGGATTTGGCTGACGTCTTAATTCAAGTCTACTATGACCGACAAAGTAAAATACTTTAAAAGTAAAAAGGGCTTGAAAGTAGATGTGTCTGTGAAACTCAGAAAATCAGGCCTATGGCCCACACACACAATAAAGGCCAAGTCTATAAATTCTGAAAAGGAAGATGGGTGCTGTAAATCTCAGGCCCAGGTGAGATGACAGAATAATCTTTAGGATACATTTTATTAAAAAACAAGAAAAATATGTATATATATATCAAAGAAGGTACAAAACAAAATGTTACCTTCTTTGGGGTGACTCAAAAATGAACAACATCAAAAATACTGTTTTTGCATCCAAGCTTTTACACAAATCCTCCGAGAGACAAATAAAGTTCTATCTAAAAATACTAATAATTCTTCCATGAAGAATCATGCAATTTATTGCAGTTACAGAAAGGTAATTAGGGTAAGGACCTGCTTTCTCTCCATTTGGACCTCCAAGTTTTGATTTGGTGCTGCTCTTTTTTGACATATCTTGGCTCTAAACTTGGCTCTTCTTCTTTCATATTTCCCCTTATGCTCTTTGTCACTTGGTTCTCATTAAAGTTTGTCTTGCTCTTTATTAACCTTTTTTTTTTCATTACATGTTTAGCACTTAGTTGCTCTCTTCACGGGTTGTAAAGCTGCTACAGTGCCTTCCATATTGTTTGTGACAAAGACACATTTGTTTTGATTTACCCCCTCTGATCCACAGTTTAAAATTACAAATCAAACAATTCACATAATTAAAGTGTATGTTGCAAACTTTCATTTAAAGGAATCTGCAGACATTTTGGTCACATGACACTTTTTGTATTCAATCTCATAATGTTTGTGACACAGCAATGGCAGGTCTATTAAAGCCAGTGTCATATTTAGGACTTTGTCACGTATCCCTCACTTAAAGTGACTGCTTGAAGTCTGCGATTCATAGACATTAGGAAGGGCTGAGGGTCTTCTTTGGTGATGCTCTGCTAGATAGATAGATAGATAGATAGATAGATAGATAGATAGATAGATAGATAGATAGATAGATAGATAGATAGATAGATAGATAGATAGATATTTTTTTTTATTTTTAAAAACAAACTTTATTGACAAAAACATCAAATATACAACTTACACATTATTATAAATATATTTACATGTTCATTTTTTTTTTTTTTTTTTTTGAAAAAGATAGATAGATAGATAGATAGATAGATAGATAGATAGATAGATAGATAGATAGATAGATAGATAGATAGATAATGGAAGGCACTACATAGATAGATAGATAGATAGATAGATAGATAGATAGATAGATAGATAGATAGATAGATAGATAGATAGATAGATAGATAGATAGATAGATACTTTATTAATCCCAAGGGGAAATTCGCATACTCCAGCAGCAGCATACTGATAAAAAACAATATTAAAATAAAGAGTGATAACAATGAAGGTATAACAGACAGACAATAACTTTGTGTAATGTTAACGTTTACCCCCCCCACCGGGTAGAATTGAAGAGTCGCATAGTGTGGCGGAGGAATGATTTCCTCAGTCTGTCAGTGGAGGAGTCTGCCAAGCCATCTTCAGCTCCTGCTTGTTTTGGTGTGCTTGTCCTCTTAAGTTTTTTTTTCAGCATATGAAAGGCCTGATCATCCATCCATCCATCCATTATCCAACCCGCTATAGCCTAACTACAGGGTCACAAGGGTCTGCTGGAGCCAATCCCATCCAACACAGGGCACAGGGCACAGGGCACAAGGCAAGAAACAAACCCCGGGCAGGGTGCCAGCCCACCACAGAGCACACACACATACACACCAAGCACACATTAGGGACAATATAGAATCGCCAATATACCTAACCTGCATGTCTTTGGACTGTGGGAGGAAACAATACCTAATCAATCGGACTTAAATTAGTTGGCCATTCAAGGGTTTTTATTATTTTTTAGCTTTGAAAAGTCTTGTGTTGCTTCAGCAGTATATTTGGATCATTATCTTGTTGAATAATATAAATCTCTCCAATGAATTTGGAGGCAGATCAGATGTTTCCACACACCGCAGAATTCATTGTGCCACTGTGGTCAGCAGTTACATCTTCAATGAACAGAAGTGTGCCAGGACCTGTTTAACAGATGAGGTGGTCTACTTTAGATCTTGGGTGGTTTTCCTTTACTTTTCTCCACATTTTGCTCTTGCCATCACTCTGATCAGGTTCCTCTTTGTCTCATTTGTGCACAAAACATTTTCCCAGAATTCTGCAGGCTCATTGAAGTCCTTTTTCATAAACTGTAATCTGGCCATCCTGTTTTTGTGATTAACTAGTGGTTTGCATCTTGCAGTGTGGCCTTTCTATTTCTGCTCATGTAGTCTTGTGCTGATAGTCGTCTCTGACACATCCACATCAGCCCCCTGAAGACTGTCTCTGGTCTGTCAGACAGGCATTTGGGGCTTTTTCTTAACCATAATGAGTATTCTTCTGTCCTCGGCAGTGAAGGTCTTCTTTGGCCTACTGGGACCTTTGTGATTACTGAGCCCACCAGTGTGTTCTTTCTTCTTCATGATATTCCAGACAGTTGATTTTGGTCATCCTAAGATTTTACCGATGTGTCCAATGGTTTTATTCTTTTTTCTCAGCCTCAGAATGGCTTCCTTCACTTTTCATTGGCACATCTCTTGTCCTCAAGTTGAACAATGGCAACTGTAGACTCAAAATGGGTAAAAGTAAACCAAAGTATCTTATGAAGCCATGAAACCCACTTGTGGGCTATGGACAAATGTATATCCACTTTTCAATCAGCAGAACCAAACACATGTTACTTAAAAATCATAGGAGGGCTTGAAGTGGTACCTTACTGAAATAGGGCCTAGAAGACAAAGGGAAAGTTTAAGTTGAGCAGCTCTTCTCCCCTCTACAATTTCTAAATCACTCAGGACCTCCTTAGTAGTCCCTGTTATTACCTCGAGTTTATCTACATCCTAACATGTGATGACCTCAGAAAATTGTGACTTTAGAGGATCTGCTATTTCACTGCCTGTATGTTTTAATTTCCCTTTACTATTCCTGATGCACCTCACCTCCTCTTTGGCTGTTCTTGTACTACTAAAATACTGAAAATCTCTTTGCATCATCTTTCTCCATACCTATTATATTCTGCCCTAAATGCCTTTATTATCCTTTTTAATAGTTGCCCTCATTTGTTCATACGCCTTACGATTCACATTGGAGTTACTAATCTCGTACATCTTATTTGTCTGTTTCTTCCTTTGCATCTCCTTTTTCAACTCTTTATTAACCCACTGCAGTGTTTTTTTTTTATTTCCTACTAATTCCAAATTTAGGTATGTACCTGTTCAACATTATACAGTATGTAAAATATTTTTAAACCATTTCTACTACTCCTCAACTGTCTCCACACTTAAAAGTTTATCCCAGTCCATCTCTTTAAAATTTTCCACATCTGCTCAAAGTTTGCCTGCCAAAGTTAAACTTAACACTTTTAGTCATTGCATCTGCATTTTACAGTTTTAGATTTTTCTTTTATCCAGGCACTATCCACTGAATTTTAATTTTCTTTCCTTCTTCTTTTTGTCTTTTCCAGTTATTTCTTCAGTGCCCAGCTGCAACTTTGGGGATTACAGGCCTCAGTATTTGAGCCCTACACCTTTCAATGGACAAATTAAAAAAGCCTCCGTCAATAATCAGTTTCAGTTTACCATCAGAGCACAAGCATCATATGCTGTGTAAGTTACTTGGACCTTTGTTCTTTTGTCACCTTCAAAATAAAAAAATGTTCCATAGTGGACTGCCACACCAGTCTATCTACTGTACATGATTTATAACACCTTTTAGAATAAGTTCAATCTACATAAATAATAATAATAATAATAATAATAATAATAATAATAATAATAATAATAATAATAATAATACATTCTATTTATATTCTCTTTGCTTTCATTTTTTTGTTGTTTAGTTACTAGGTTTCCCTTCTGGTTTCCTATACCAAACACCTGAGTCTGTTTTTTCCATTGCCCCAAGTGGTAGTATCCTTCCAAAACAACCCTTAAATCTTTTGTGAAGTGGTAAACACTGCTCTCTTATGGAACTACCATCCCAGGCTCAAAATATGTACCTTCTTATTGCCAAGGTAAAGTGTGCCCACTGTCTCATGTAAATTCTGTGTAGGCTAACCTGGGCAACGAAGGACTACCGGATCAAGAAAAATGAAAAATGTCTGGGTATCCATGTTTTTCAAAAACAACACTCTTGATAGGCCAATCGAGTCCTCTCTGTACACAAGCTATGTCCACGGAACAAAGTTTTCATTTAATAATGCCGTTTGAAAACAAAACAATCTCCGTCCACATTTGCATTTTCACTTTTTTTATTAAAGTATCTCCGTTCCCACAGAAATGACCAAAAATGCATACAATGTAGACATTCACCTACACTGGGCAAGCATGCATCAGCAGAAAAATCCTTGACAGAAACGAAACACCACTAACTATATTATTTATCACAAAACTGTAGCAATCAGTAAATTGCTTGCCATTTGAGCATTCAAACTGAACAAAGGACAATTTACAGTAAATGCATACAGCTAAGCAAGACAGCAAGTGCTATGGAGAGAAACTCTTCTGTGTCCGCTATGTAGGAACATTTTTTCTTCCGTTTAGGGTGATATCTGGGACTGAGGTTTGTAATGAGCAGAATCCAAACAGGGAAGAACTAAATAATAATAATATTTTTTTACATATATATAGTGCTTCCCTCACTGCTCAAAATGCTTTCCATAGTTAAGTGGGGAGCCACTTCAACCACCACTAATGTGTAGCATCCACGGTACAACACCCTATTACTGTGGATAGGACTAGCGAGCTTTGTTGGGCTGAATGGTCTTTTCTTGTTTAGCTTGTTCTAATGTTTGAATGTTTTTGTCAAAGCTGCACTTTTATGTGTGTCGTGACAACGCTTGCGTGTTTGTTAGAGCCGGTGATAGTGAGTCCCAGTGTAGAGAATCTTTTGCAGAAAATTGCGGAGTGACTGGCAATTGTCACCACTCAAGACTTTGGATAAGATCATTGTGTGTATGTGTTAATCTTCAAGGATGAGAGTACAGTCATATGAAAAAGTTTGGGAATCCCTCTCAATCTGCATAATAATTTACTCGCCTTTCAACAAAACAGACAACAGTGGTATGTCTTTCATTTCTTAGGAACATCTGAGTACTGGGGTGTTTTCCGAACAAAGATTTTTATTGAAGTAGTATTTAGTTGTATGAAATTAAATCAAATGTGAAAAACTGGCTGTGCACAAATGTGGACCCCTTTGTGATTTTGCTGATTTGAATGCCTGTCACTGCTCAGTGCTGATTACTTGCAAAACCAAATTGGTTGGATTAGCTCGTTAAGCCTTGAACTTCATAGACAGGAGTGTCCAATCATGAGAAAAGGTATTTAAGGTGGTCAATTGTAAGTTGTGCTTCCTTCCCTTTGACTCTCCTCTGAAGAGTAACAGACAGCATGGGATCCTCAAAGCAACTCTCAAAAGATCTGAAAACAAAGATTGTTGAGTCTCATGGTTTAGGGGAAGGCTACAAAAAGCCATCTCAGAGGTTTAAACTGTCAGTTTCAACTGTAAGGAATGGAATCAGGAAATGGAAGGCCACAGGCACAGTTGCTGTTAAACCAACTCAGCAGGTCTGGCAGGCCAAGAAAAATACAGGAGCGGCATATGAGCAGGATTGTGAGAATGGTTACAGACAACCCACAGATCACCTCCAAAGGCCTGCAAGAACATCTCACTGCAGACTGTGTATCGGTACATCATTCTACAATTTAGCGCAATTTGCACAAAGAACATCTGTATGGCAGGGTGATAAGAAAGAAGCCCTTTCTGCACTCACACCACAAACAGAATAGCTTTTTGTATGCAGATGCTCATTTAGACAAGCCAGATTCATTTTGGAACAAAGTGCTTTGGACCGATGAGACAAAAATGGAGTTATTTGTTGAAAACAAAAAGCGCTTTGCATTGCGGAAGAAGAACACCGCATTCCAAGAAGAACACCGCCTGCCTGCTGTCAAATTTGGTGGAGATTCCATCATGCTGTGGGGCTGTGTGGCCAGTTCAGGGACTGTGGCCCTTGTTAAAGTTGAGGGTCAGAGGACTTCAACCCAATATCAATAAATTCTTCAGGATAATGTTCAAGCATCAGTTACAAATTTGAAGTTACGCAGGAGTTGGATATTCCAACAAGACAATGACCCAAAACACAGTTCGAAATCTACAAAGACATTCATGCAGAGGGAGAAGTACAATGTTCTAGAATGGCCATCACAGTCCCCTGACTTGAATATCATCAAAGATATATGGGATGATTTGAAGCAGGCTGTCCATGTTCAGCAGCCTTCAAATTGAACTGAACTGGAGAGATTTTGTATGAAAGAATGGTCAACAATACCTCCATCCAGAATCCAGACACTCATCACAGGCTATTGGAGGACAGCGTCGAGAGGCTGTTAGATTTGCAAAAGGAAGCTCAACTAAGTATTGATGTCATATCTCTTTTGGGGTGCCCACATTTATGCACCTGTCTAATTGTGTTATGATGCATATTCCACGTTTTCTGTTAATCCAATAAACTTAATGTCACTGCTGAAATACTACTGTTTCCATAAGGCATGTCACATATTAAAAGGAAGTTGCTACTTTGAAAGTTGAGCCAATGATAAATAAAAATCCAAAGAATTAAGAGGGGTTCCCAAACTTTTTCATATGACAGTAGATGAACCCAATAAACATTCCTGATTAAGTCTCACAAATTTCACGATAATGCACCATTCAACCTTATGACTGCTGCTGTCAGGACAGGCTGTACCTTCCCATAATACTATGGAATGATCAGGACTGAAAAATGAATGAATGAATGAATGAATGTGTTTGTGTGACAGGTTGCTAAAGTTTCCATTCACTTATACAAACGTTGTCGGTATTTCCTTTTTCTCCTTTATTCTAGCATACAAAACATCATGATCAGTGGCCCTCTGAATATAACAAAATCATACCAGTATGATTACCAGACACAAACTGGAAAAGCAGAAGTGACATGGACACCTTCTGAAAATGACCAAGGCGAGTCCGTCCCCATTTGTTTCTATGCTGAGACTCAAGAAGGGTAAGAAATGAGTTAAAAACTAAAAAACTGAAGGTAACGTAAAGATGAGCTCAAATGGCACTGGTCTCATTTTATTGTTTTTGTCTTTCAGATACCAGTCTGAGCTGAGATGCATTGTAGTGAAAGTAGGAAGACGTGAATTTCTCCCATTGAGTAAGTGCAGCAGAATAGTAAAAGAAGTTTATTGTTATTACTTTGGATTTTTGTTTTAATATAACAATTTAAGTTTAGATCACACCACACAGCAATCTGTAAAACAGCAAGCATTCAATCGATGTGCCACTCCCAAAAATTAACATTAGGGTGAATTAAGACGGGGTATCCAACTCTGATCCTGGAGGGCCATGGTGGCTTCTAGTTTTCCTTCCTTCCACTTTCTTCATCAGGGACCAATTTCTGCTGTTAGTTAACTTCTGTTTTCTTCATTTTAATTACTGTGTTTTTAAAGACTCCAATCCCTGAAATATGTTTTTTCCTTAAATGGCAGCCAAACAAATGTAAGATGTGAAGTGTGTAAACAAATGGCCAGCTATCTCCAACCTATTTCTCTCCATCCAGTTTCTTAATTAGAAGAACATTGTAGTTGTTAATTAAACTCGTTTTTAACCTCCATGGCTTGCTGGTGCTCTCATTCTGACACAGTAGACATTTCCAAAATGGTAGATGGTAGGAGAAACATCAGAATTTTTATAGACCTGAGCAGATCAACATAACTGAGGCCTTCACCTTTCTTTAATTTCAGATATTGTATGATAGTCACGGGTTATTTGGTCATGCAATGGCTCACGTTGTGCCCCATTATTGTTTGACTGTTAATTAAGGGAATAAAAACAATTAAATAATAATACATTTAATTTATTCATAGGCGTCTTTCTAAATACTCAAGGACACCAAACAATAGATGAAACACACATTATAAACAAAGAGTCTGCATCTTAAATAGCAAGTCAATTACAAATAAGACAAATGAAGTTAATTAGCAGCAAAAACTGGTCACTAATTAAGAAAATGGTTACAATGAAAACCTGCAGCCACGGCGGTCCTCCAGGATCATAAATTGGACGCCCCTGCATTAAGACATAATCATTCCCACTCCTACCCATCTTATTATGTCTTATTATTAGAACTGTTATTATTGACTGAATGTCAAGTCTAAAAAGATGTCAATAGAAGCTCTCAATAAATGTGAAAAAATGTATTCAATTTACCTGGGATCCAGTCCAGGCTTGGTTCCTGCTTTGTTCCCAGTGTGAATGGAAAAAGCTCTCTGTCCATATTTATCCAGCATGTCAGAATTTCACTTAAGGTCTGACTAGAATAAGAATTTTTCCTCAGAGTAGGACATGAGAAGTAGCTACGAAGTATCCTACACCCTCTCCTGGCTAGGAGTGTGAGTTTGTGTTTGATAATGAATGACGTTTACAATTTTAGGACACTCCAAGCCACAAAATGGCACTCATGGTGACATTTTTAAGTTTTCTGATTCTAATGCTAAGGCTGCATCTCAAAGATAATATTTATTATATTAAAAAAAAAAATAGCATTCAAAGTACTAGAAGAAGAAGAAGGCAACAGTAACGAGGTAGGATAGTAGGCTAAGCAGCACGTAACTCTTGATCTTGATCACAACAAGAACAATTCTGTAACCGGAATGGACAGACAGAAAACAACTTCTAAATCTAATAATGCTCCTGCTTATTTAACAATGAATGATTCTCAGTCTTACCTTCAGAAGAGTCGCCTTCTCGCTGATGTGGCCACAGGAAGCACCTCATAATGTAACAGTTATTGAAACTTGCCATGACTATAAGTCACATTCACTCCTCTAGTGTTTCCTGTCGTCTTACTTTGTCAAATGCCAGATCTCTCCCCATGACCCTCCACCTTATCTACTATGAGATTTTATTTATCTAATGCCTTGGGAAACACTGCCTGACTTCATGAATTTTTTCAGGCTTGTAAAGTGTAACACAAATGTTCCAGCAGCTCATGGAACGAAGAGCTCAACATACACAATAGGAATTCAGAAAATACGCAGTTGTTAAGAAGAGGGGTTAGTGCTGGGGCCGCTTCTATTTTTAATTATATATAAGTGATCTGGAGAGGAATATAAATAACAAGCTGGTTAAATTGGAAGATGGTACCAAGATAGATGGATTACCAGGTAATCTCAAATCTTTTGAATCTTTGCTGAGGGACTTGGACAGCATACAGGCTTGGGCAGATTTGTGGATCATTAAATTTAATGTAAGAAAATGTAAATTATTACATGTAGGAAGTAAAAATGTGAAATTTGAATATACAGTGGGAGGTCTGAAAATTGAAAGTACACCTTATGAGAAGGATCTAGAAATCATGGTGAACTCGACACTATCAACTGCCAGACAGTGTTCAGATGCCATTAAGAAGGCAAACAGAATGTCAGATTGATTTGTGGAGCACAAGTCCAAGGAGGTTCTGCTCCACTTTATAACACACTGATGAGGCCTCATCTGGAGTACTGGGTGCAGTTTTGGTCTCCAGGCCACAAAAATGACATAACAGCACTAGAAAAGGTCCAGAGAAGAGCGACTAGGCTGATTCAGGGCTACAGGGAATGAGTTAGGAAGAAAGATTAAAAGAGCTGAGCTTTTACAGTTTAAGTAAAAGAAGATTAAGAGGAGACCTGACTGAAGTGTTTAAAATTATGAAGGGAATTAGTTCAGTGGATTGAGACTGGGTGGCTGCTGCCTACCGTATGCCAAGAACGACGGTATCTACTATTGAGAAAAACAAAGACTTTATTAAAAAGTAAAGTGAGGTTAAATTTTCATTTATTTCATCTAATTGCTTTTGTATTTATGTATTTTATTATTAAGCAGTGTTTAAATTATTTTATACAACCCCATCAATGTATAATATGCGAATGACAATAGGATTTTCTTTCATGGGAACAGATAAATCATTTTCCCTTTACTTCTTATGGAAAAAATTCATTTGGTATACAGTATGTCCTGTTTGGTATAAGTCAAAGGGTCTGGAATGGATTAAGGACATATACTGAGGTACCACTGTATTGTTTACCATTGTAAAATACCCAGGGGTCCCAGTCATATGGTACATACCCATTCTATCACTCTGAAATATCTCTGATTGGACACCCCCCAGCCCAGGTTTTGAGGTTCGCACCTAACCCTTTTGCTCTAACACCGTCCCTGACTTTCAGGTGTGTCATTTTGTCTACCTCAGGTGTTGGGCTATTTATTTGGTCAAATTCACTATTTTTAAGCTTTCCTTGAGCTAGAAATTTTTACGGACCTGGCAACCTTGGTAGAGACAAGACACAAATGTAACCAGACCAAGACACTAAGTGACAATGTCCAGTTTCTAGCGGACCAGAGGACTTCTGGCCTTTTGTCATATCCCCAATGGGTCTTCCTTTTTCCCCAGTAGACAATTCCGTGATACCACCTGGTGCCTAAGATCACTTTCAATCTTTTGTTGTTCATTTTTGGCCACACTCAAGGACTTTGGTGGCGTTCAGGCACTGTTGTATTATTAATCAGGCAGTTAATTAGGCAGACCGGACAGCAAGGGACCTTGTGTTTTTCGTTTTGCAGAAGGGCTCAACGCTGTTAAGTCAACTCAGGAGTTGTAAGAGTGACTTGACGTAACACCTGTCATTTCCAACAAGTTTAAAATAATAAATTCAAAATTGAGAAAGTATTCCGACTGGTTATTGGAATATTACAGGCACCCATGACATTTGTTGGGCCACTGTCCTTCTCACGTCATGGAGAACATTGCATTGTATGTTTTCAGCCCATCCTTAAACCTCTTTTGTTTACTTGCACCACGCTTCTGGTGCAACCAGTATAAATACAGAGCATACTGCTCCCTAGTAGCTGGCTACTATATTACATTGGAATATGGTTCTCTTAAGTGCACCATTCTAGTAGTGCCTGGAGTCCATCTCAGCAGCATCAGGCATAAGGCAGGAGTTCATCATCACTTACTCACAGCGGGTTCAATTTTACAGCAGCTAACCTAATTTCCACATCTTGGGAATAAGTGAGGAACAATGGAGTTTACCTTGGTATTTGAGCACAGTCTACTGGAGTTATACTTTTCAATTAAATCAATATGAAAGAGTAAATTATTTTATAATTATGCAAATTATGCAAAATTTACATAGGTGATCACATTTGTTAAATATGAATATCTCTTGCAGATATTGAGGCCAGCATTGTGTGCACCAAGACGACGATGTCCGTGTTTGTGCTGAAGTCTTCGGCCCCAGGCCTTAATGAACAATACTTGCGACTTAATGACCCCCATTGCTCACTGACATCAAACTCAACACATCTGATCGCAAGTGTGTCGCTGAACTCCTGCGGTACTCGTTATCAGGTAAGGGCCTGGGCAGCAGACTATTGAGAATGTTTTCGGAAAGGGTGTGCTGTGCAAATGAAGTCCAAAATATACCAGAACAAGTGAGATTTTATGTAAGTTGAAGAGAATCAGAGACCAGTATCATGGGCCTCAATAATAATCGTCTGATTCTTCAGATACTCAAGTCAGTCACAGATTCTTTTCTTGACCTTCTTCAGTTTGCTCACCAAGCTAGTTGAAGGTGTAGCTAACATGGCTCTTCATTACATTTGATGCAAACTGGTAATTCAGCCCATCAAGCCTTCCATTCCTGTTTACTTGATTTCTGCAAACTAACATCAACTTTAGTTCTGAAGGTCACCAAAATGCTAATGTCTACCACACTATGTGCTTTACTTATTCACATGTTTCAACAGTTGTGTGTAACAAAAGCCATTCTAACTTTTGTCTAGAACCTACCCTTAACAAGCTTCCAATTGTGTTCCTGTGTTCTTGTCGTAGACCTCAAGTCATAGCTGGAATCCACTGTACTAATTGAACGCTTCAGACATGTTACACTGTTTTCGGTTTTCTTAAATTTAGATGGTTCAATCACTGCTTGATTGCCATACCTGCACTTCTTTTTTTTAGTATTGTTAGTAAATGTATGCATACTGGTGCTTACCGGCACTTCGCCCTACTACCTCCAAGGGGTAAACCCCCTTCCAATTTCAAATACATTTTATTAGTTCCGTGGTATCAGTACACTTTCACATCTCCAAATACATCAACACTCATACCTCCTGTTCTCCAAAATAATTTAACAATTTATTTGCGTCAGAGCAGTTCAGGAGCTTCCATAACTTCTTCAGGTGCACAATGCTGCCAGTTTCTTCCGTGCTTCTGTATTTCTTCAGAGTGCTGTGGCGGCTTCTTTGAAGAAGTCCTCAAGATCTGATAGGAGATCTCTCACTATATCATGAATGTCAAACTCCAGCCCTGGAGGGCCGGAGTGTCTACAGGTTTTCATTCTAACCATTTTCTTCATTAGTAACCAGTTTTTTGCTACTAATTTAGTTTTAATTGACTTGACTCAGGCCCCTTAGTTGTCGCTTTTTCCGTAATTAGCAGCCAAACTGTAAAGAGACACAAAAAGAGCCACCACATGACCAGCTCACCTGTGCCCATCATACAATATCTGAAAATAAAGAAAAGTGAAGGTTGATCTCTCAGCTCACCAAAACATTCTGATGGTGTTCTTAGAAAAGACAGAAAATCAACAGTTTTGGAAATGTCTGCTGTGGCAGAATGAGAGCAGCAATTAAATAAAGGGCTTTATTAACAACAAGAATTGGCTTCTCATTAAGAAACTGGTTGGAGGGAAATTGGTTAGAGTCTGATATTCTAATGTAGCTGGTCGTCTGTTGGCTTGTTTTACATCTCATTTCTGTTTGGCTGTCATTTAACGAAGAAAATAATCAATTCTGAGGACTAAATCCTTAAAAACAGGGCTGTTAAAATGAAAGGAAAAGGAGTTAAGTAGCAGAGAAAACTGCTCGCTGATTAGGAAAAGGGTTAGAATGAAAACCTGCAGCCTCTAGCATTGCCCTGTGGGTCCGCCCGCGTATTAGTGAAAAAGGACAGAGAGGAGGGCCACTCCTGACATCACGCTTCCCCCTCCCCTTTGCCCGCAGCCTCTGTCTCGGATTAGCGTGAATATATTGCTCCTGCAAGCGAACTATGATAGTTAGCGCAATGAGAGAAGTCGCAAAATCAACCGGAAAACCTGACCTAAATCCGTTAAGTAGTTCTCTTGTGAAAAGCGGACAGACAAACAGACAGATACACATTGGATTTTAAATATAGAGAGAGATATATAGCTTGTGTGAAATTTACACTGTGAGGAGACATTCTTTACAAAGTCTAGTCTCTGACTAGGCCTTTAATATGCTTCGGTGCCTGCTAGGTTAATTCTTTTATTAGAAAAAGGTGGGCATATTATAAACGCGAAGTATTGACTTTTAGACAGTTAGCTATGTAATTTAGTAATGAGTCACAGAGAGACAATTATACTTCGCACAACACATCTACTGACATGAAGCAGAAGACTTGACAACCTTTAAGAAAAATCTGGACAGCTTAGCTATTAGCTAAACAAACAGACTTGATGGACAGAAAGGTCTCCTCTCACAAATTTCTACGTTTCTTTGTGTTTCTTATGTAGCTCCTCACTGATTTTCATACTTTTTGTTCTCCTCTCCACCTACCATTTCCTTGTTATTATTTTTTCCACCAATCAGCCTGGTCAGGACGTTTCCTAAATAATATTGGGTAATTTTCTTAAGGTCATAGATAGCCAAATTCTTCAGGACATATTATATATACTGTATTGCAAACTCCAGAGAAATGCATACCAAACATGCAAAGGCAAAGCATGTTGGTGACACCGCTACAATGGAACACAACAGGATGTCATAGCAGCCCAGGAGAAAATCAACCTAAACCACTTGCTACAAATTGAAAAAATGCTGCAAAATAACAGTAAACTTGTCATTTTGAATTATTTTCTTCTGTTTGGGTGTTGTGCTTTCATAAAACCTCTTGGAAAATATTTAACTCGTACCATTTGTTTTGTTTTGTTTTAAGGAAAATGATACAGAGATCATTTTTGAGAATGAGATTACAACATTTGATCATTCCAGTCAAGTCATAAGCAGAAAAAACGAGATTGAGATTCCTTTCCATTGTTCTTACCCTAAAATAGGGAAAGCATCTGCTTCCTTCTCTCCTCACAAAGCCAACTACATGTTCTCTGAAGCCGGCTTTGGCTCCTTCACCTTTGTGTTTGAATTTTATGAGAGCAGCGACTACAGAAGCATCATCAGCCCCAGCGAGTACCCGATTGAGGTGGATCTTGGCGAGATGATGTACATGGAAATCAGTGTGGACTCACCGCTTGACAACATCATGTTGTTTGTTCAGGACTGTAGAGCCACGCCTCATGACGACCCCAGTGACCCAACCTACTATGACATCATTACGGACGGGTAAATGTCACCTTATTTTCAATCTGTTCAATTTTTTGATAGACTGGTGTTAAGTTAAAAAATGTATACTCTTTAGGATGGTCTCTTAATCAAATCTACAATAATAAAGGATATTGACAATTAGTTAATATCCTACTTTGGTTTTAAGAACTTTGAACCACTACACCTCGTAAAACTCAATAAACTTGTTGACATTTAAGAGTAAAAGTAAATTGAAGGGAAGTGAAACCAACACAGAAAGCAGGTGCAATAAAAAAAAACAGAGAATGCATGAAGATTTGAGGCACCCCCGTATAATTTGAGAAATAAAATAACAAAGCAATCTACATTCGTTTAGTAGTTACGTCTTTTCAGACGTGATTATAACCATAGAATTCCTGCAGATGGTGTTGGAACCAATTAAGAGGTCGATAGTGAGGAAGAGGTGGGATTAGGCATTCAGAAACTGGAAGTGATATGAAGACTTGTCTCGCTGTTGATCATCAGATATATGGTTGAAAACATAGGAGAGGCACTAGGCAACAGCGCCAACCCACGGTTGGAGGTGGAATTACAGTCAAATGAGCCATTAGGTTGTTTCCCAGGTACACATGTTGGATTTAGTTCTTAAAAGAAAGGATAGTAAGTGTTGTGACAATCACATCACATTGTCTACATTATGGGAGACATTTTTGAGGTTATTTGCCATTTTGTGGTTTATTGTACCATATATTTTAAACATTGACACAACCTGTGATATTATTGCACATCTGCTATTTATAGGAATTCTCCATCCAAAAGTGATATTTTTTTCCATGTTGTTTACCCCCGTGTGGTTTGTAGTGATGGCTGAGAAAAAATTTTAATCTCATGTTTTTGTGGAGAATGGACATAAAGTTTCTGATTTAATAATAATAATAATAATATTAATAATAATATGCAGTTTGCATGTTCTCCCCGTGTCTGCTTGGGTTTCCTCCCACAGTCTAAAGACATGCAGGTTAGGTGCATTGGCGATTCTAAATTGTCCCTAGTGTGTGTGTGTGTGTGTGTGTGTGTGCGCCCTGCAGTGGGTTGGCACCCTGCCCGGGGTTTGTTTCCTGCCTTGCCCTGTGTTGGCTGAGATTGGCTCCAGCAGACCCCCGTGACCCTGTGTTAGGATATAGTGGGTTGGATAATTGATGGATGGATAATAATAATAATAATAATACATTTTATTTATATAGCGCCTTTCCCATGTTCAAGGCACTTCACAGAGTTTAAGAACTGTATACAGTATATGGCATTGTACTAAACCAGATAAATAAATAAAGAAGAGTAAGATTGTAATTCAGAGAAAAAAAGCCTAACAGACAACATAATTGATGGTCTCACACACACACATACAGGTTACATGAGCATCTTGACATGGAGGTAAACTGAGAGAAGGGTAATGAAGTCAAGTAGAGCTAAAAGTCTTCCTGAACAGATGAGTTTTGAGTTGTTTTTTAAACGAATTCATGGAGTCAGCTGACCTGATTCATTTTGGTAGGTCATTCCAGAGTCTGAGCACTCTCTATACACTTGAAGGCCTTGTCACCCATGGAGTGTAGATTAGTGTGGGGCACAACAAGATTACCAAAGTCAGAGGACCTTAGTGGGCGGACAGGCACATAGTGATGGAGAAGGTCACTGATGTAGTTTGGCGTGAGGTTATTTAAGGCTTTGTAGGTTATTAGTAGGATTGTATATTCAATTCTGTAAGACACAGGGAGCCAGTGAAGATGGAGCAGGATGGGTGTGATGTGCTCGCTGCTGCTGATCCATGTAAGGACTCTTGCAGTCAAGTTTTGAATAAGCTGGAGCTGTGATATAAGAGTAGAAGTGGCACCTGCCAGCAGGGAATTACAATAATTAATGTGGGATGTGATAAAAGCAGGGACAAGTTTCTCAGCATTAGAAAAGTAGAGGAAGGAGTGAACACGGAATATGTGACGGAGGTGAAAGTAAGAAAGTTTCTTAATGTGATTTATGTGGGCAGAATAAAAAAGGGAGGAATCAAAACTGACACCAAGATTCTTTGCAGTTGAGGCAGGTCTGATGAGATCACCGTCAAAATGGACTGGGAAGGAGCTCATTTTATTAAGTTGTACTTTAGTCCCAGTTTGCAGGAGTTCAGTTTTGTTGCAATTTAATTTTAAAGAGTTCTGCTCCATCCATGTTTTAATTACACTGAGGCAGGTTGTGAGCTGAGAGAGCTCTGATGAAGTTCCACTTTTAACATTGAAGTAGAGTTGAGTATCATCTGCATAAAAATGATAGCCCAGTCCATAGCTATGAATAATATGGCCAAGGGGAAGCATATAAATACAGAAGAGAAGAGGGCCAAGGACAGAGCCCTGAGGAAATCCTTGTGTGACTGGCGCTGTGCTGGACCTGCTGTTGCCAAGACTAACAAACTATTGTCTATCAGTCAGATAGGACTTGAACCACTGGATGGCAGTGCCAGAGATATCCCAGCATGTTCTCCATTCTGGACAGTAGAATGTCATGTTTGACGTGAGTGTCAAATGCTGCACTGAGGTCTAATAGAATTAATATGCTGGTTTGTCCAGAGTCTGCTGCCATAAGCAAATCATTGGTTACCCGTAGCAGAGCCGTTTCACAGCTATGCTGCGCCCTGAAACCAGACTGAAAGGGTTCCATCAAATTATTAGAAGTTAAGTAGTTGTTGAGTTGGGAAGCTACAACATGCTCAAGAATATTTGACAGAAAAGGTAAGTGGAAAATAGGCTGAAAATTATTAAGATTGTCAGCATCAAGACCAGACTTATTTAACATTGGGGTTACAGAAGCGGTTTTAAAAGTGAGCAGCACAAAGCCAGTGTCAAGGATGAGTTTATTATTGTTCTAACAGTCAGGATTATGGCATGATATAACAGGAGCCAATGGTGATCACTGCTGCACAACAGCAAACAATATTAAAAACATCCATGAAAAAAATCTCATATTACTCAAGTCATACAATCGGCATGTCATAATCATATGCTCGTAGCATGTAAAACCTATATATTTTTTGCACATATATGGTAAACCAGCTGTCCTCCACAGCTCCACCCACGGAGCAATACAACAGGACAAACTTTAAAAATCAATAACAAAATAAAAAGAAATGTAATTCTGGCCAAGTGGAAGTTAGGTATGCTCCATCGTCAAACTTTGCCACTGCATTTGATCGTGTTCAACTCTGACGGGAGAGCGTCCCACGTGTGGGGAGAAAAGCATGTTGGCGTGATATTTCTGGCAATTAGCAGCTACCCTCTAAAACACACGTAGCTCTGATCTGCCTCTCAAAAATGTCAAACGTCACTCTTTAACAATCTCTAGATGACAATGTCTGTTGAACAAACGGGCATCGCTAGCTAAGCAGAGGCAAGGTACACTCAGACACGTGGTGAGAGGTAGGCCGACTCAAACAGAGGCTGGTGCATAATTGAGGAGTGCCCCGCCACACTCCTGTCAGCCCACAGTCTTTCTCTCGGATTCGCATAAATAAATCGCTACCACAAGTGAACTATGATAGCGTGATTGCGAAATCAACTGGATTATTCAAGCAAATGATCTAAATCTATTAAGAAGTTCCCTCGTGAAATGTGGACAGACATACATACATAAAGACAGAGGTTGGATTTATATATATATATATATATATATATATATATATATATATATATATATATATATATATATATATATATATATATATATATATATATATATACTGTATATATGTATATGTATGTATATATGTATATTTATATACACTCACCTAAAGGATTGTTAGGAACACCATACTAATACGGTGTTTGACCCCCTTTCACCTTCAGAACTGCCTTAATTCTACGTGGCATTGATTCAACAAGGTGCTGAAAGCATTCTTTAGAAATGTTGGCCCATATTGATTGGATAGCATCTTGCAGTTGATGGAGATTTGTGGGATGCACATCCAGGGCACGAAGCTCCCGTTCCACCACATCCCAAAGATGCTCTATTGGGTTGAGATCTGGTGACTGTGGGGCCATTTTAGTACAGTGAACTCATTGTCATGTTCAAGAAACCAATTTGAAATGATTCGAGCTTTGTGACATGGTGCATTATCCTGCTGGAAGTAGCCATCAGAGGATGGGTACATGGTGGTCATGAAGGGATGGACATGGTCAGAAACAATGCTCAGGTAGCCCGTGGCATTTAAACGATGCCCAATTGGCACTAAGGGGCCTAAAGTGTGCCAAGAAAACATCCCCCACACCATTACACCACCACCACCAGCTTGCACAGTGGTAACAAGGCATGATGGATCCATGTTCTCATTCTGTTTACGCCAAATTCTGACTCTACCATTTGAATGTCTCAACAGAAATCGAGACTCATCAGACCAGGCAACATTTTTCCAGTCTTCAACTGTCCAGTTTTGGTGAGCTCGTGCAAATTGTAGCCTCTTTTTCCTATTCGTAGTGGAGATGAGTGGTACCCGGTGGGGTCTTGTGCGTGTTGTGGCGTCAGAAATGCTTTGCTGCATACCTCGGTTGTAACGAGTGGTAATTTCAGTCAAAGTTGCTCTTCTATCAGCTTGAATCAGTCGGCCCATTCTCCTCTGACCTCTAGCATCAAGAAGGCATTTTCGCCCACAGGACTGCCGCATACTGGATGTTTTTCCCTTTTCACACCATTCTTTGTAAACCCTAGAAATGGTTGTGCGTGAAAATCCCAGTAACTGAGCAGATTGTGAAATACTCAGACCGGCCCGTCTGGCACCAACAACCATGCCACGCTCAGAATTGCCTAAATCACCTTTCTTTCCCATTCTGACATTCAGTTTGGAGTTCAGGAGATTGTCTTGACCAGGACCACACCCCTAAATGCATTGAAGCAACTGCCATGTGATTGGTTGATTAGATAATTGCATTAATGAGAAATTGAACAGGTGTACCTAATAATCCATTAGGTGAGTGTATATATGTATATATACATGTATGTATATATATATACTCAGCAAAAAAAGAAACGTCCTCTGACTTTCAACTGTTTTTACTTTCAGTAAACTTAATGTGTAAATATTCGTATGAACACTAAAAGAGTCAACACCATAAGACATAAACTAAAAATGTTTCACAATGTGTCCCTGAATGAAGGGAGGCTTAAAATCAAAAGTACCAGTCAGTATCTGGTGTGGCCACCAGCTGCTTGAAGTACTGCAGTGCATCTCCTCCTCATGGACTGGACCAGATTTGTCAGTTCTTGCTGTGAGATGTTACCCCACTCTTCCACCAAGGCACCTGCAAGTTCCTGAACATTTCTGGGGGGAATGGCCCTAGCCCTCACCCTGCGATCCAACAGGTCCCAGACGTGCTCAATGGGATTGAGATCCGGGCTCTTCGCTGGCCATGGCAGAACACTGACATTGCTGTCATACAGAAAGAGCACTTTTTGCCACTCCTGTCTGGTCCAGCGAAGGTGGGTTTGTGCCCATAGGCGGCGTTGTTGCTGGTGATGTCTGGTAAGGACCTGCCTTACAACAGGCCTACAGTACAAGCCCTCAGTCCAGCCTCTCTCAGCCTACTGCGGACAGTCTGAGCACTGATGGAGGGATTGTATGTTCCTGGTGTGACTCGGGCAGTTGTTGTGGCCATCCTGTACCTGTCACGCAGGTGTGATATTCAGATGTACCGATCCTGTGCAGGTGTTGTTACACGTGGTCTTCCACTGCGAGGATGATCAGCTGTCCTTCCTGTCTCCCTGTAGCGCTGTCTTAGGCGTCTCACAGTGGCAATTTATTGCCCTAGCCACATCAGCAGTCCTCATGCCTCCCTGCAGCATGCCTAATGCACATTCACGCAGATGAGCAGGGACCCTGGGCATCTTTCTTTGGTGTTTTTCACAGTCGGTAGACAAGTCTCTTTAGTGTCCTGCGTTTTTAGAACTGTAACCTTAAATGCCTACTTTCTGTAAGCTGTTATGGTCTTAACGACCATTCCACAGGTGCATGTTAATTAATTGATTATGGTTAATTGAACATGCATGGAAAACATTGTTTAAACCCTATACAATGAAGATCTGTAAAGTTATTTGGATTTTTAAACATTATTGTTGAAATACACAGTCCTGAAAAAGGAACGTTTCTTTTTTGGCTAATTATATATATATATATATATATATGTAGATTTACAAGTAAAAAGAGGTTCTGCTTAAGCTTTATAACACATTGATGAGGCCTCATCTGAAGAACCATGTTCAGTTTTGGTCTCTGAGCTACAAAAAATATATAACAGTGCTAGAAATGGTCCAGAGAAGAGTGACTAGGCTGATCCCAGGGCTACAGTGGATGAGTTAGGAGGAAAGATTAAAAGAGCTGAGCCTTAAAGTTTAAGCACAAGAAGATTAAGAGGAGACCTGACTGAAGTGTTTAAAATTATGAAGGGAATTAATCCAGTGGATCGAGACTGTGACTTTAAAATGAGTTCATCAAGAACACAGGAACACAGTTGGAAACTTGTTAAGGGTAAATTTCTCACAAACATGAAGAAGTTTATCTTCAGACAGAGAACAACAGACACATGGAAAAAGTAACTAAGTCGTGTGGTACACAGGAAGACTTTAGGGGCCTTCAAAAGTCGAGTTGATGTTGTTCTGAATGAATTAATTGGATTGGACTCGTGAGCTTTGTTGGGCTGAATGGCCCTTTTTTCATCCAGATTGTTCAAATTTTCTAAAAAACCTCAAAAAAATTACAGTAGTGCACAATGAGGAAGATCCTTCACATGGGATCACACTTTTGATTTAATGACCCGCCTCTACCCATAATTCATTGGTCAGAAGTTCTGTTTTCCTTTAAGAGTACATTATGGTATTCTAATCATCTTAGGTTTGAGATTTAAATAAAAACAAAAAAACAAAAAAAAACATTTTAAACATTTTTTTTCTAGTTACAAGTCCAGTTGGTGAAATCTACCTCTGAATCATCACCACTCTCTATCAGTTCTTCGTTTTAGCTCTCTGGCTTGGCTAGATTCTTCTGGCTTGGATCTCTCTTTCTGACTTAGATTAGATAAACTTTACTAGTCTCATTAGGAAATTCATATTCATACAGAAATAGAAACATAAAAAACAAAGATACAAACTCACAGGATAGCTAATATAGCTAATCAATCAATCCATTGATAAAGATTAAGCAGATTAAGATTAAAGATGTATATTGTACAGATATTTCAAAATGAATTTGGGAGTACAATGGGAGAACAAATTGAATTGCCTGGTAGCAGTGGGAACAAAAGACTGTCATGGCACCTTTTACCACACCATAATGGAAAGAACCTTTGCAAAAAAAAAACTACTCCTAGTGACAGCCCGTCCTGGGAGGGATTTTTCATGATGGCATCCAATTTTGCCATCATCCTCTTTTCCACAACAGCTTCCAGCGTGTCAAGGGTTCACTTGCTCTTCTGATGAGCTTGTTCAGGCATTGTGTGTCTTTTGGAATCAAGTTGCCTCTGCAGGAGACAACAGTATAGAATAGTACACTTGCTACTATGGATGGGTAGATCATTTCCAAGAGGTTTTCTGCACTCATCAAAAGACCTGGGTCTCCTTAGGAAGTCCAGACTCTCCTCTGGCCCTTCTCCAGAACCACTGTGTTGTCAGACCAATTCAGTTTGTTGTCTATGTGAAACCCCAGGTACTTGTAGGTCTGCACCACTTCCACATCCACCTCTTGAATGATGACTGGTCTTAAAGGCTCCTTGGCATGGAAGTCCAGCACCAGCTCTTATGTGTTGCTGATGTTGAGTTGTATGTTTTTGTCCCTGCACCACAGGAAAAAGTCCTCCACAACCTTCATGTACTCTGACTTATCTTGATTATTAATGCAGTCTATGATGGAGGAGTCTTCTGAAAATTTCTGTAGATGATAAGCGATGGTTTTGGACTGAAAGACTGTTGTGTGGAGGGTGAACAGGAAGGGAGACAAGACAGTTTCCTGAGGTGCTCCAATATTACACACTACCATTTCTGACACATAGTCCCTTAGTGTCACAAACTGCTGTTTGCTGGTCAGGTAGTCCATGATCTTGGAGACTGTGGTGGCATCAAGATTCTACACCTTGAGCTTTTTCCCTAGAATTCAAAACATTATTTGAGATTGTCTATTCCTTCTAACTCTTATACTACTCCTAGAGCTTCATGTGTAAAACCTGCTTACACGTAGAAATGTGTGGATCTCAGTTCTTATGTAAAACTCTGGATTTACAAAACAGGAACTTGGCAAAACAATTGGCTTAACGTTAAGGCAAATCTCAACCATCCCTAAGTCCTATGCAGACCTTTATATGGTGTTGCCATTTTAACGACTCCAGGTAGCAGGACATTGAAGTGAACAGAAAATCTCATTTCAATGATGCATTAGTCATATTCCAATATTCTTGAACTTATCATATCAGAGGTAAAGGACATGTCCTCACAACACAGCTGACTTCAGTGTTGGTAAAAATGCCTAATGCATATACTTAGTGCTAATTGCCTTAGTTTGTAGCCCATCTATTTTGTCTATTAAAAGGGTGTGCTGTATGCTGTATGACATAAGAGGAATTGGCAGCGTTCGCTGTCTTGGAAGATATCACCATTGGCAGACTATGCAAGGAATGAGTTTTCAGAGGTCACAATGATTTTTCGGCTCATAATGATGACTGGATTTAAAGATTTTAGACTTCCTTGAACCACCCTCTTGTAGTTGTGTGCTGGGTTGGAGCCTTAATTTCAGAGACCTTCATGCAGAAATCACGAGATCCCTGTTTGGTTAAAGGTTTTAATAAGCTTAGGGTATTTGGTGACAGGTGTCTTTTAGAAAGAATTGGCTGACTGGTCTGGAATCTCGCAGTCATCTCTGAGCCATGTCATGCCAAGTGGGCTTGTATCAATAAGATGCAACTCAAATACACGTTATTTCCCTATCAACATGGTGAGCAGGGCCGAGATCAAAAGGTAATCTTGACCTAATTGCTGCATATGTGATGTATTTAATTTCAATTTACTGTACACCTGAATGTTTAAAAAAAAATCAAGAAAATCAGATAAGTTACTCTCCAGTTCATCTGTTAATAAACACAAGTATCACAACATAGTTATAAAACTATTCTTTTCCAGTTAAGGTTATGTCCCATACTATTAGGTCTGAAATACTTACCTATACTTGCCTATACAGTGATCCCTCGCTATATCGCTCTTTGACTTTCGCGGCTTCACTCCATCTCAGATTTTATATGTAAGCATATCTAAATATACATCACGGATTTTTCACAGGTTCGAGGATTTCTGCGGACAATGGCTCTTTTTATTTATGGTACATGCTTCCTCAGTTGGTTTGCCCAGTTGATTTCATACAAGGGACGTTATTGGCGGATGGCTGAGAAGCTACCCAATCAGAGCACGTATTATGTATTGAATAAAACTCCTCAATGATACAGTATACAATATGCTTCCCCCACGGTGCTTCGCATTCTTAAAAGCCTGAACAGCATCTATTGATTTTTGATTGTTTGCTTTTCTCTCTTTCTCTCTGACATTCTCTGCTCCTGACGGAGGGGGTGTGAGCAGAGGTTCTGTTCGCACACTGGCCTAGAGGATATGGATGATCCTCTAAAAAATGCTGAAAGACTACCTTCAAATTGCTCCCATCTATATGGCTGCTTTGTCAGGTGGTGCTTCGCCTACTTAAAAGCCGAAAGCACCTATTGATTTTGGATTGTTTGCTTTTCTCTCTATGACATTCTCTTCTCCTGACGCGCACTCCTTTGAAGAAGAAGATATGTTTGCATTTTTTTAATTGTGAGACTGAACTGTCATCTCTGTCTTGTCATGGAGCACAGTTTAAACTTTTGAAAAAGAGGTAAATGTTTGTTTGCAGTGTTTTAAATTCCCTGTCTCTACAACCTCCTGTGTTTCTGTGCAAATCTGTGACCCAAGCGTGACAATATAAAAATAACAATGTAAAAGTATGGTTTTTTACTTCACAGATACACACCTTTCGCGGGGCGTTCTGGAACGCAACTCCCGCGATCGAGGAGGGATCACTGTACCTATTTTCCTCTTTTTTTTCAAATATGAGATTTTCATGTTGAATTCTGACCTTCCAGGTGTGTTCAGGATGACACAACAATCATCTTCCCCAGCAACCAAACAGAGTTCAGATTTGGAATGGCGGCCTTCACTTTTATCGGGGATTACAGCCAGGTTAGTGATGAGCAGACAAGACTGAGTATTCTGTCAAAATGTGACCACTTATACTCATTGCAGATTGATTATATATAGTATTGTTCTTCCATTTTAAGGTGTACATGACCTGTACCGTCATGGTGTGTACTACTGGAAGTCCCGGAACCCGGTGCTCTCAGGGCTGTGTTAACAGCACATCTACTATGTCCAGATACAGGAGATCTTCGGCTTCAGAAAGCCAGGAGCACTTCATCTCTCAGGGACCACTCTACCTTTCAAAAAAGAATCAGTATAATGATCGTAAGTTTGAATTTCCTACTCTTACCTAGTCTGATTTCCACCCAGTTAAACATGGCAAGCAATAATAATAACACGTTAGTTAATAGCTGAAAATGAAAAATAGATCACATCAACACCATGTGCAAATCCAACCCAATTAACACACAGAAAACACAACAACAAAAAGCAAACCTGTGTACTAAAGTAACAAGTGACATGGGTTTTGGTGCCACCTGGAGGAGTTATAAAAGAAGCACATGGACGGAGGAGAGCATGTTGAAGGAAGAGGTATCTTCAACAGGATCCATGGTAGGCGACACAAGCCACTGTGGTGAATACAAATGGACTTCTTCAATGGTGAGGGGAGGTTTCATGGTCATCTGGTGGTGTTGGCGACTGAAAAAAAATCTCTCCGCAAAGTTGTTGAGAGAGGCCCTGAAGGATGGTTTTTAATGTGAGGTGTTTCTTAAACCTTGTCACGCCCCTGTTAGATCTTGCAGCTTTTTCTTTGAACAGAAATACTAGAATGTTAAAACATTACAACAATCTAGAGGAGAACAGGCCATTTAGCCCAACAAAGCTCGTCATTCGTATTCAATGTGAATGTCAATGTGTTTATAGAGCACATTTAAAATAACATCAGTAGTGCTGTAGGCAAAGTACCTTACATTAAAAAATGCTTCTTCTTCAGCTGCTTCAGCCCTCAGTTAAGGGTTACCACAGCGGATCATTTTTTTCCATCTCTTCCTGTCCTCTGCATTGTACTCTGTTACACCCACCACCTTCATGTCTTCTCTCACCACATCCATAAACCTTCTCTTAGGCCTTTCTCTTTTCTGGCAGTTCTATCTTTAATATCCTTATTCCAATATACCCAGTATCTCTCCTCTGCACATGTCCAAACCAATGCATTCTCACCTCTCTGACTTTGTATCCCAACTGTCCAACTTGAGCTGACCCTCTAATGTCCTCATTTCTAATCCTGTCCATCCTCATCACACTCAATGAAAATCTTGGCATCTTAAACTCTGCCACCCCCAGCTCTGTCTCCTGCTTTCTGGTCAGTGCCACCGTCTCCCACCCATGTGACATAGCTGGTCTCACTGCCGTCCTGTAGACCTTCCCTTTCACTCTGGCTGATACCAGTCTGTCAAAAATTACTTCTGACACTCTTCTCCACCCACTCCACCCTGCCTGCACTCTCTTTTTCACTTCTCTTCCACAATCCCCATTACTCTGTACTGTTGATCCCAAGTATTTAAACTCATCCACCTTTGCCAACTCTACTCACTGCATCCTCACCATTCCACTGACCTCCCTCTCATTTACACACATGTATTCGGTCTTGGTGGTAATACTGAGCTTCATTCCTCTCCTCTCTGGAGCATATCTCCACCTCTCCAGGGTCTCCTCAATCTGCTTCCTACTCTCGCTACAAATCACAATGTCATCAGCAAATATCACAGTCCACAGGGACTCCAGTCTAATCTCATCTTTCAACCTGTCCATCGCCATTGCAGATAAGAAAAAAATAAAAATAAATAGAAATAGAAATAAAGTACAATAAAACAAAATACAGCCAGCAGTGAATTAAAGGAAAAGAAAGAAGATGACTAAGACTAGAGAAACCATCAGTGTCAGTGAAGATCACTGAAAGCTAGAGAACAGAATTGAGTCTTCAATCTCATTTCAAACAGATCAATTGAGGATGACTCCATAATGTAATGAGGTAAAGAGTTCCACAGATGAGGTGCAGCAGCTGCCCCCCTTAGTTTTACACTTATTGTGAGGGACTACAAGAAACAACTGACCAGTAGATCTAAGCTCTCTGGATGGCTGATGTATAACACACAATTCAGATAAACAGGTAGGAGAAGACCCATGCAATGAGATAAAAAGTGAAAAAAACTACATTTTCAAGTAATTTCTGATAATAACCAGTAGCCTGTGTAGAGCAGCTAATATTTGGGATACAAAATCAAATGTTCTTGCCCCAACCAAAAAATGAGCAGCAGCATTCTGAACCAACTGCAACCTGTGAATCAGGGATTTGCTGATCCCAGAATACGAGTTGCAGTAATCAAGCCGAGAAAAGATGAAAGCAGGAGTAGTTCTCTCAAGATCCCTAGGAGATAAAAAAAGGTTTGACTTTAGCTAAAAGACAAAGCTGGAAAAAGCAACTCTTTACTACAGAGTTAATCTGTTTCTCAAGAGAAAGGTTATTGTCAAAAATGACACCAAAATTACGGATTTGAGGTTTGCAAAAGTCAGTGAAAGAGCTGAAAAGATCAATACCAATTTGAGCTTTGGCAGAGGAACCGGCGATCAGCACTTCTGTTTTATTTTGATGGAGATCAACAAAATTGTCAGTCATCCAGGATCTTAGTTCAAAAAGACAATTGTGCAACCGATTAATTGCAAAGTTACACACAAGAATATAAACCTGTGTATCATCAGCATAACAGTGAAAATAAATATTAAATTTCCTGAAAATAGCTCCTATAGGATGAAGATATATAGAAAATAAAATAGAACCCAAAATGGATCCCTGAGGAACATCATATTTAACAGGAGCAGTAGACAAGAAAGAGGAATTGAAGGACACTGGAAAGTGCCTACCAGTAAGATATGACCTGAACCAGTTAAGAGCAGCCCCTTTAACCCCAACAAGATTTTCAAGCAAGATCTCATGGTCATTAGTGTCAAAAGCTGCAGAAAAGTCCAGGAGGACAAGGACTGCAGCCCCACCTGAGTCAGTAATGAAAGACATGTCATTAAATACTTTCTGGAGTGCTGTCTCAACAGCATGAAAACGCAGAAAACCAGATTGGTAGATCTCAAATAAATTATTGGAGTTAAGATGATCAACCAATTGATTATAAATAATTCTTTCTAATATTTTTTCCAGAAATTGTAATTGGAAAATACGAAAAAAATTAGCTAACACTCCAGGATCTGAATCTGGGTCGCACCACTGCATGTTTAAAAAATGACGGCACAACCCCCTCACTAATAGAAACATTCATAATAGCTAACAAAAATGGATCCAGAACATCATTGGCTTCAATGAAGAGGTGTGATGGAATAACCTCAAGAGGGCTGAAAGTTAATTTAAGTGTGTCAATAGTACTTTTTAGCTGTGAAAGTGAAACAACATCAAAAGATTCCAAAACAATGTCATGATTAACAACAGGAAGTACATAACCAGTAGGAACAATGCCAGAGTGGATGTTATCAATTTTGCGGAAAAAGAATGAGATAAACTGCTCACATGTAAGAGCCGTACTGGTTAATTCCATCTCTGAATGGGGACAAATTGCTTTAAATAAGACCCTATGTTTATTAGAATGAGTGGAAACCAAATCAGTGAAGCAATCATGTTTAGATTTCTTAACTTCATCCTGGAAGTTGAACAGAGAATTCATAAAAATCTGCTTAGGTACAACCAACCTATCTTTCTTTCAATACCATTTAGCAATTCCACAGGTGAGGTGCAGCTGCCGTGTAGTGTCATTAAGCCAAAGCATATTTTGAGGGGAGGATCTGAGTCTAAAATTGTTTTACATGATGAATTTAAAGCTAAGACAGAATCGTCACTAGTATAACACTGGCCTTGTATATCAAAACTGGAGAATAAGGTTTTAAAATCAGATATAATAGAAGTATATAAAAAGCGAGAATAGCATGGGGCATAGCTTGTAGTAGTAACGTCAACAGTAATATTCAAACCCATCGTTAAAGAGAAATGGTCAGTAAAAGGAACATCACATACAGTATATCAATATTATTAACTGAAATATCACGTGTAAGAACGAGATCAAGGGTGTGATCAAGAGAGTCAAATGGAGCATTAATATACTGCATAAAATCAAATGAATCCAATAATGATAAAAAGACCTGAACCAAAGGTTTAGATTGACAACAAAATGTGTATGTTAAAATCTCCAAAAATAAGTACTTTATCATTATTAATTTGTCCATAATAACATCAAGTTCAGTTTTGAAGAACCCTAAAGTCCTCGTGTCTACCACACTATTTGGTCACTTATTCCACATATCAATGATTTTCCACTTAAAGAAAAACTTCCTAATGTTTGTGTGAAATTTACCCTTAACAAGCTTCCAACTGTGTTCTTGTTAAACTAATTTTAAAGTCACCGTCTCAATCCAATGGACTAATTCCCTTCATCATTTTAAACAGTTCAGTCAGGTCACCTCTTAATTTTCATTTTCTTAAACTGTAAAGGCTCGGCCCTTCTAATCTTTCCTCATAACTCATCCCCTGTAGCCTTGGACTCAGCCTAGTCACTCTTCTCTGGACTTTCTCTAGAACTGCTATATTCTTTTTGTAGCCTGAAGACCAAAACAGCACCCAGCGCTCCAGATGAGGCCTCACCAGTGTGTTATACCTTTTTTTTTTAATTTATTAATTTATTTGTTAGTATTTTTGCACAAATAAATCTGCAAACCACATGTGCACTTCTTAAGTCTCTCTCTCTCTCTTATTACTGATCCACTGCTCATCGGTCCCAGTACTTGATGTCCGTGCCCTAGCACTAATGCCATTTAAGGACACATGTCATCACAATGGGTGACTGTAGATTGGCCTTGTTTGAGTGTATGCATGGGCTCTGCAGTGTTCTGGTGGCCTCTTCAGGGTTTCTTCATGCTAATGGGAGAAGGTCAAGTTCATTATTAATTTTCTTCAACTCTGACTCTGAAAATCTTAATAATTGGCCCACAACATAAAGCAGTTCATGTGAAACAGTCCTTTGGGTGTTTAGAAGCTAAAGTTAAATCACTGGTGTTCTTTGGCTCTAGTTTGAATTTTGAACCTTATGTGGTACAGTCATATTTTTACAAAGGGTTTCATTATAATTTGAAGACACAGAAAATATTATTCATACTTTTACCACATCTCATCTAGATTGTTGCCATTTTGATTTTGCTATGATTAGCAGTAATTCTCTTTTGCTCGGCTCCAAAGCCAATTGGCCACTAGGTGCCAATGTCAGCTTCATATTTCTTCAATTTTGGCCTTCCAACTCAATACTGAATTCATTATAAAATTATATGGATTACTTATAAGACTTTGATCGCAATTATGCTATGGATTTGCTGACACTGTAGCAAACAATGAGACCTTTAATGTTGTCAGACAAAGGCCTACTTATTGTTCCAAAATCTAAACTGAAGACTCAAGGTGACTAAGCTTTTTCTCTGATGACCCCTAGAGTTTGGAACCAGTTACTATCAGCTGGTCCCATCCCAGCTAGCATAGGGCACAAGGCAAGAGCAAATCCTGGACAGGGTGCCAGTCCATGAAAGGCTGAATATACACACACACCCACACACCAAACTCACACTCTAGGGACAATTTGGCATTGGCAATTCAGCTGCTTGTTGCTGGGTAATGGGAGGATATCGGAACACCCGGAGAAAACCCATGGAGAGAACATGCAAACTCAACACAAGGAGGACCTGAGAACTCTGGTCTCTCTACTGTGAGGCAGCACCACTACCACTGTACCACCTTGCCACCCATTTCCGATTATATTTTATTATTTTTCATCATTTTACCTGCTTTTGTGATTTGTTTTTACTTCTACTTATTTCCTTTGCTGGAGTTGTTTGTTTTATTTTGTGCTTTCAAAGGAGCTGTATAAATAAGGTTATTATTATTATCCATCCATCCATCCATCCATTGTCCAACCCGCTACATTCGTACACTGGGTCACAGGGGTCTGCTGGAGCCAATCCCAGCCAACACAGGGAGCAAGGAATGAAACAAACCCCGGGCATGGCGCCAACCCACCACAGGGCACACACACACACACCCACACACCAAGCACACACTACGGACAATTTAGAATCGTCAATACCCCTAACCAGCGTGTCTTTGGACTGTGGGAGGAAACCGGAGTACCCGGAGGAAACCCACGCAGACATGGGGAGAACATACAAACTCCTCACAGGAAGGACCTGGAAAGCGAACCCAGGTTTCCTAACTGCGAGGTAACACAGTTACCCATTGCGCCACCGTGCCGCCCTATTATTATTATTATTATTATTACTCTGAACTTGATTAAGCAAGTTTAAGAATATACATTGCCTTTTCTGCATGTGAACACTAGCACTTCAGAAAACAACTATTTTACCTGTAGTATTTTGTATTTCATACTGAACACCTTCAGAAAGCAGTATAAAACACATTAGACCTACCTGTACATACACAGTGGGCTTTATCCCAAATCTCTTTTCATAACAAATATATGGCACCTTACATATAACTTCATGTTTTACCAAAACCATCCCCACATGACCATGAAAACAATTTTACAGTCCTAAAAATGATGCACATCATTTATCAATGTACATATTTAAAAATGTCTGTCTCATTGCCTTCATTACTTTTCTCTTCCTTTCTTTATCTTTCTCTGTAGTCTTCAGATACAGATGGAATCTGAACACCATGGCCATCACATGCCCTTCACTGCCACAGCCTACTGCACATTTATTTATTTAAATATGTCCTTACCAGTGTGGTCATTTCATTTCAGCGATTAATTCTCCTTCTCTCCTTTTTTTTGTCTTTACAGAGGTCAGTCTGAATCCAAACACCCTCGTCACTGTGCTGGGCTTCATTGCAGCTGTGGCTACCGTGGCCGCCGTGGCCGGTATCGTGATTTATAAGATTAAAATGTCAAAGGTGGTCCGATACGAACGTCTTCCTCCTTCAGAGCTCTGAGCATCTTTGGAATGAGTTGTCACCTCAGTGGATTTGGGTGAAAAGAGGAGAAATTACTGGGAGGAGGCCGGGCCGAAAAATAGATGTTGACCTGATATATGGTGGTGAGAATCAGATGGAGATTGAGGTGTCTTTGAAAACCACAGTTAGATTACTTTTGATTATTTTTTGCTTTAAAATCTACAGGAATCCATTCACAGAGAGTGAAATATTGATAGCAAGGGCTCCACTTTCAAAACCAAACCTAATATATCATTAAAGTGGAAACTTAAGGAGCGATAAACTGATTAGTTTCAAGATTCATCCTTCCTATTAGGATGTTGGGTGTTTTGATCATCTCAATGCATTAAAAGAAAATAAGAGCAGGTTGTGGTCAGAACAGAAGAAGGGCAAAGTTGTTAACAGTTGTGGAGCCGACCGACCCTTTGAGAACTCTTACTTTTCAGTTGCTTTGACTGTGACAGTCCAACCTTAATCCTGCATCTCAGGTGGGTGTCTGCGTTTTCTGAAAACATTTCTACCTTAAGAAACTGTTTACTGCTCTGAATTAAAATGTGATTAAAAATATATTTTCAAAATGTCTGTTGTTGCTGAGATGCGTGTTCCATGTTCTACTTCATCTATTAAAACACTGCTTTTCATTACTCTCACTTATTTGAAAAACAACAATATGATAAAGGGGGTCCAGAGTGTGATGGCACTAATGGGAAATAATCCCCAGCCCTCTGTTTCTTGTCCTTGATTTTGGATCTCACAGAATATTCACAACACATTTGGAGCAATAAAACAAGAAATAAAGAAATCTTCATTGACTTGTACTTGGTAAACTACAATCTATTTTTATCGTTTTACTGTTTGTTCACTTGGATTCTGTGTAAGCAGATTTGTTTTTAAATTTTTTAAAAAGTCATCATTCATTGTAATAAGACTCAATCACAAACGTAAAGGTTTAAGGAATTGCATCCCCGTACACTCGAAGAAAAATACAAAATAAAAAAAAATTGTCTTTACAGACAAAAGTTCAAACGGAACTGAGGTAGGACGTGATGGTGGCAGATTTATATCATGAGAACAGGAAGGGGTGGGATCTTCAGTGAGCCAGAACCGGAAGTGATGTCATCATCAGGCGGGCTCTTGAGAGGTGGAAGTGATGTCGTTCAAAGACGGGTTCTGATGTGGGTCTGCAGAGGGAGAAAAAGGAGAGATTGTTACTGGACAGAGGCAACCCCTGAAAAACACTTACCTTTGAACATGTAAACAGTCTCCCATTTACACGCGTGTTACGTCATATAAATCAATTTAAATCAAGTACTTCAAACAAGAAAAATTGTAAGAGAATTAAAACAAATGTCTCTCCACAACTCTCCCACCCTAACACTCTGGGGTACCTAAAATCAGAACCTGGAGGGCCACAGTGACTGCATGTTTTCGTTTCAGATGCTCTTTTAGCAATTAACCAATTACTGTTGCTGGACTGGACTTTTCCTTAATTTTATTTGTTGAAGAGATTCGGTAAGAATTTAACAAACTAAAATAAAACTCAGACACTTTTATAATAATAATTTATTTTATTATAGGCGCTGTTCAAGGCACACAATGACGCCTTACAGAGCACATTAATAACAACAGTCACAACATAAAATTAATAAAATATTACAATAAAATAAAGCCAGAATAAATAGAAAAATAAAATTGAATTTGAATTTATCAGCTTAAATTATCATACAGAATAAGCCATGTTAAAAAGATGTGTTTTAAGAAGAGATTTAAAGGTAGGAAGAGTTCCAGAGGCAAGAGGCTACTTGACTGAAAGCTCTAAACGCCATGGTAGTCAAGCGAGCAGGAGTAACAGGGAGATTCACTCGAAAGAGGCCCTGAATATTCTGTAATAACTCTTGCTAGGACGAAACAACATGCAATGTGCATCTCAGTATATGGAGCTTCGAATAAGCCAGGATGCCCTTGCATCAGAGCAATGAAGTAAGCGTCAGACAGCCGTCGTGACGTTTAACCTCCATTTGCAACTTCTGGACACCTACCGCCTGTACCTCTTCACTCAGTCACTCAGGATGCCAGTGTACAGTATTGAGCAGAACGTCTTCATGGCACAAACCTATTGGGTCAGCAATTCATTTAAGCAATGTCAGAATCAACTGGATGATCATGAGTTTACGGAAGTTTACTTCCAGCAAGATGGAGCAATGTGTCATACATCGGCAAGGAGCATGGCAGAAATCGAGTCCTTCTTCAGCAACAGGATAATTTCAACGGGGCTTTGGCCACCACGGTCGCTGGATTTGACACCACCAAACTTCTTCCTTTTGGGTATGCACAAAGGTAAAATCTATTGGAGCAAGCTTTACATCATGGGAGATTTGAAGTAAAACATCCAACGTAAAATTGCTGTTTTCCTGAGACGTTTGCCGATACATTCAGGAAAATGGAGTGTCGCTTCGAAATGTGTCTGCCAGAAAACGGAAACCACTTCTAGTATCACATTTAATGCAATCGATTACACGTACGTCAAGGTACAGTATATAGCGTTTTTTTTTTTGGATCAGATTTCTTCATCCTAACAGGAGTTACAACAAAATATTTGGGGCCTCTTTCGACTGAATCTCCCTGTATAATAAGATTGACAGAGGAAGAAGATCTAAGGATACGAGAAGGAATGGAGATGTGATCTAAAAGATTAGGAGGTGCCAGATTATGGAGGGTCTTGTAAGTAATACGCAGAATCTTAAAATCAATGCAATAATTAATAGGGAACCAGTGAAGCTGCTGAGGAACTGGAGTAATGTGTTCTGTGGAAGAGGTTCTTGTAATAACATGAGCTGCAGTGTTCTGATCCAATTACTGTTTGTAAAGGAGTTTGTGAGGAAGACCAGAAAGGATAGAATTAGAATAATCAATACAAGATGTAACCAGAGCATAAACAAGAATAGCAGTGCAGGTAGCTGAAAGAGATGGACGTAAATGGCTGATATTACGTAGACAGAAATATGCAGACCGAGTAACATTATTGATATGCGCCTCGAATTTTAAGGTACTATTGAGAATAACACCTAAGCTCTTATAACCTGGGAAGAGGAATATATTAGAGAATTATCAATAGTCAATTAAATATTATCACATTTATCTAAAACAGACTTTGTTTTCCTACCAGAAGAACCTCTGTTTTATCACTGTTTAATTTAAGAAAATTAGCAGACTGCACTACTGGAATTGAAGGTGCAATGACCAAATGGGACTTCAAGACTCTGGAGCCCTCTATCCAAGGTCTGCGGAAAATTTGAAGGAAACCGTTATGATTTGAAAACTTTTATTTAGTTAGTTGTCCAAATCAAGGATTTTTCTTTATTGTTACTTACACAGACCCTAGCTGTGATGATCATGTGTATGCCTCATTCGTTTCCAGGCATGACCTTTTCTACAATTTCTTTGACATTTAATAATTTACATTTACTATGTATCTTATAATTGCAAATTCTCAAAATAAACAACCCAGTTATCGGAATAAATATCATCCTTCAGAAAACCTCAAGTCCATTTCAGACTGTACTTGTCAAACCCAGCGAAGTTGACATAAGCCAAAGTATGTTTCATTTCCTCCTATTTAGACTTAACTAATTAAATTAAGTATATAGATGACTTATAAAACAAAATAAAATACATGAAGTAAGTTTTTCCATTAGTTTGACTACCTTATCCATCTATTAATTATTACAATGCTGAGCACTGCCAACTTAATGATTACGCAGACCGTGTCAGGTGTGTTTTTCCCAAAAGAAGATTAAATAAAGACATATTTCTATGAGTGATTATGTGACTTCAAATAGCATGGCAAATTAAGCTTGTGAACCACTATGCTTGCACACAGGCCTTTGAGGGTCCCATAATTTCCCAAACCGTCCCCAAATCGTCCAACCGTTCTCCACGTTCCGCTCTTTTATGGCCTTTGATTCTTGAAAATTTGACGACCATACAGCACGTCAATTCCTTGGTTTCTAAGCTTTTCAAAGTGTATTTTTTTACTTAATTAGCACCCATCTTATATAAAAAAAATTAAATGTTAAGAACTGTATGTCTGTTATGTAATTATTTATGAACTAGTGTGGCAAGAATCTTGATCTTCATCTTAATCGAAAGCTTATGACCTGATATGTTTTTGAAATTCAAAAAATGGTAGGCAGTGTAAAATGAAAGATTTTGATACAAAAAGATGTTTGGGGCAGCCACCCATATACTTCAATAAGGCTGCAAAAATTGACGTTTGGTAGCACAGAAGTGTACAGGTTGAGTCCAAAATAAAACTGAATTCAAAGTGGGAAGTTGTCTTGCTTTTAAGGCAGGTTGGCGGAAGTGAGGTCAGCAGGAAGTGGGGTCATCGGGGCCGGAATCCGGATGTGAGGTCCTCAGGACCAGGCAGAATTTCCGGTGTCTGGTCTGCAGGGATAAAAGAGAAAGGTTTACTACACCACACCACCCCCTGGCCTAGCGTAGAATTAACTTGTTTGGGTCCTTCTAGCTACCTCCCATGCAAACGTGTGTGACAGTAGCCGCAAAGTGATTGAGAATCCAAAAGATAACCACAACATTGGCAGAAAGAAAAAGAACAGCAGTGACAGGCAGACGGCAGTTTGTGAGACTCGAGGACTCTGTGGACAACACTGGAGCACCACAAGGAACAGGCCTGTCTGGTTTTCTCTTCACTCTGTGCATCTCCGACTACAAATGTAACAGCAGGTCAGGTCACTTGTAAAAATTCTCAGATGATTCTTTTTTTTATATATAGTTACCATTACTCAATGGATGAAGCTTATGCCTTCCTACAATTATGCATCTCAGCTCAGACAGTTACCTGAAAGACCAGTAGGTGAAATGAGACCAGGGCCAAATGAACTCATCTTTTTGTTTCCTTCAGATTTTTATCATCTCAATAGTCTCAGCAATGAAACAAACTGAGACAGAATCATCTCAAAAATTTTCAGAAGGTGTCCACATCACCACTGCTTTGCCAACATGTGCCCAGCTTTCGTACTAGTATGATTTTATTATATTCAATGTGCCACATATCTTGATATTGTGTACTGTATGCAGGAAGGAAGAAGAAAGAAAACACCAGTGACATTAGGAAAATTTATATAATAGTTTGGGAATCTTCCCAACATGTCACACAAATACATCCATTCATTCATTTAAGGCAGGCTAGTCCAGGATGTAGGGATGAGCGGTGCCTGGTTTCCTTCAAACGTGATGCCAGGCATTCACACCAAAGAGTTCAATCTTTGTCTCATCAGACCAGAGAATTTTGTTTCTCACGGTCTGAGAGTCCTTCAGGTGTCTTTTGGCAAACTCCAGGTGGGCTGCCATGTGCCTTTTAATAATGAGTGGCTTCCGTCTGGCCACTCTACCATACAGGCCTGATTGGTGGATTGCTGCAGAGATGGTTGTCCTTCTGGAAGGTTCTCCTCTCTCCACAGAGGACCTCTGGAGCTCTGACAGAGTGACCATCGGTTCTTGGTCACCTCCCTGACTAAGACCCTTCTCCCCCAATCGCTCAGTTTAGATGGCCGGCCAGCTCTAGGAAGAGTCCTCGTGGTTTTGAACTTCTTCCACTTACGGATGATGGAGGCCACTGTGCTCATTGGGACCTTCAAAGCAGCAGAAATATTTCTGTAACCTTTCCCAGATTTGGACCTCGAGACAATTCTGTCTCGGAGGTCTACAGACAATTCCTTTGACTTCATGCTTGGTTTATGCTCTGACATGAACTGTCAACTGTGGGACCTTCTATAGACAGGTGTGTGCCTTTCCAAATCATGTCCAGTCAACCGAATTTACCACAGGTGGACTCCAATTAAACATCTCAAGGATGATCAGGGAAAACAGGATGCACCTGAGCTCAATTTGGAGCTTCATGGCAAAGGCTGTGAATACTTATGTACATGTGCTTTCACAGTTTTTGTATTTTTAATAAATTTGCAAAAATCTCAAGTAAACTTTTTTCACATTGTCATTATGGGGTGTTGCATGTAGAATTCTGAGGAAAAAAAATGAATTTAATCCATTTTGGAATTAAGCTGTAACATAACAAAATGTGGAAAAAGTGATGCGCTGTGAATACTTTCCGGATGCACTATAAGTTGGACTTTTTAGCACAGTTTACTAAAGGTTCACCTTACGAGATTGTTAAAAACTGTAAACACTTGTCACCGTTAGAAGGTTATCAAAAAGCCAGAATGAAGCGCGAAAGTCTTTATGGAAACCAGCTACGGAAAGCCGATGCCTATATGAGCAAAGACAAAGGGTGGTCGCAAAATAAAGCCAAACGATGGAGAAAGACAGAGCGATTATGCGAACTTTCTTGGCGAATGTACAAATATTATGCCCAACTTACAAAGCGGACAACAATTTGAAAGTAAGGATAACTTTCTGACTAAAGTCTGAAAACCTCCTCAAGACCTACTAGCACCGTGGCAATGCAAAGTACAGAGTATTGAAAGTACGGAGAGCAGGTCGAACCTCTCTCACCGATCCAGTGAACTTTCTTAACGAATAGACAACAACATCAGCTTTGGATCCCGCGTACAGTTCAGCTCCACAAAGCCATACCTTCAAGAAGGAAAAGGACAAAACTGATCAAGAGAATTATCCTTTGAAAGGCGTCCTGAGAGAAAGCAGCTTTGTTACAAACTTTTCTGCAGCGGACGAAAAAATGGATACAGACACCTCAGTCAAAACGGCGGAGACGGCTGGACGTACAAGCGGTAAGCACAGTCTTTTTTGTAATGAAAATCACGATCTTAACGAATGCAGTGCAATTCAGACATTAACTTATGAAAGTAAAATTGACTTTTTGAAATCTAAAGACTTATGCTTTAAGTGCCTAAAACAAGGACATTTTAGTAAAGACTGCGAAGAAAAGATTAAATGCCAAATGTGCTCTCAGTTACATCCAGGAATGCTGCATATGAATAAGGAAAAAGGCACTGACGATAAAGCCGCACCTCCAAAAGAGGAGAACATTATGTCGGAAGAGAAGAACATTTCTTCTGCCCATATTTCTGTTGAGCCATTAGAGACTTGTTCTGATACCGGGGCGGGAAATAGTGTCATAGCTGCGGTTCCAGTTAAAGTCATATCCAAAGGGAATGAAAAATATATTGAAACATATATGCTCTAATAGACCCATGTAGCTCAGACACATTTTGCACAGAGAGCTTAAGAGAACAATTAAACCTCTCAGGAAGAAAATCACACCTGTATCTCAACACTCTAGATAATCCAGAAAAACCATTAAAATGTAAAATCTTAACGGAGTTACAAGTCTGTGGGCTAGCAGAAAACACATTTTATGACTTACCAGAGGTATGTAGAGCAACTGTTATACCTGGACATAAAGATAAAATTCCTACTCAAGAAGATATCATGAAATGGTCTTACCTTAAAGATGTGCATCTACCGTCAAATAAACACAGAAGTAGGTTTGTTAGGCACAGACTCTCATAAAATCATGGAGCCATGGGAAATCATACATAGCGAAGGAGATGGACCTTTTGCAACGAGAACATTTCTAGGATGGATTGTTACTTGCTATACAAAGGAGTCAGACTACAAAAGTGTAAAAAGATGTTTAGTCAATTATGTGACAATAAAGGAAGTAGAGCAAATGTTACTCCAGCAATACAATATAGACTTTCCAGAGTGCAGTTGTGAAGAGAAGGAGGACATTAAATTCATGCGCATAGCTTCAGATATTGCATGGCTAGTAGATGGACACTATTACATTAATCTTCCTTTTAAAGATAAGACTCTTAAAGTGCCAAACAATCATTGTGTTGCAGAACGGCATGCTATTGGACTTAAAAGGAAACTCACAAAGTATCCAACATTCTATGAGGATTATAAAATTTTCATGAAAGACGTTTCAGACAAAACGTATGCCACTAAGGTACCCACTTAACAGTTAACCCTTGAAAAAGAGAATGCCATAAGAAGCACAGCTCCAGAGGAAGCAGTTAACACTGTGGTGCACAATTTCTATGTTGAAGACTGTTTAAACTCATTTGCTACACAAGCCATGAAATTGGCCAAAGATCTTCAAGCCCTGTGCTTAAAGGGAGGATTTTATCTTACAAATAAGGTATAAATCTTGGAACTTGTGGATTACAATGTAGACAGGTGCTTTAAACCGCCTGATTTGGTCAAATAATGACTGCACAAATGCATCATTTTGGAGATGCTTCAGAAAACGGGTATGGCACTGTTTCCTACCTCCTTCTGACTAACAAAGAAAATGAGAGACATTGTTCATTTCTAATGGGGAAATTTAAGAGTGGCACCACTAAAATCTGTCACTATAGCAAGGTTAGAACTTACAGCAGCAGTGGTTGCAGTCAAAATGGACAAAATGTTAAAACAAGAACTGCAGATTCCTCTGCAAGAGTCAATCTTTTGGACTGACAGCACCACAGTACTAAGGTACATCGCAACTGAAAGTGCACGCTATAAAACTTTTGTTACCAACAGAATCGCAGTGATAAGAGAGCACACACAACCCTCGCAATTGAGGTACGTTGCATCTGTGCAAAATCCTGCGGACCAAGCATCAAGAGGATTGACAATAGAAAGCTTCATTAAAAGTAAGACTTGGATACAAAGCCCGAATTTCCTACTACAGCCAGAGCACGAATGGCCTAAGAGACTGGATGAGATGGACTTGTCTACTAGCGATGATCTGGAAATCAAAAGGTGTGTAGTAAATTTTGCAAGTGTAGCAGAAAAAACTGAACCAGTAAAAAGACTTATAGAGTACTACTCAGAATGGTACAAATTAAAGAAAACAATAGCTTGGTTCCTTAAGTTTAAAGAAGTGCTAATGCGTTTGAAAGAAGAGAGAAAGGCAATGCAATATATAGTTAGCCAACCTGGACATAGCCCAGAAAGCCAAAAGAAACATATGAAGGAATACAAATCAACAATGAGACTAAAGCCATTGTCTCTAGATGACTTGTCTAAAGCAGAAAACGAGCTTATTCACCTAAGTCAACTACAAGCTTACCCAGAAGAAGTTAAAGCCCTATACCAGGGGTCCTCAATCCCAGTCCTGGAGAGCTGCAGTGGCTGCAGGTTTTTGTTCTGACCTGGTTGCTTAATTAGAAAGCAATTCTTGCCAATAAAGCACTAACAAGCTATGTCAGGTCATTCTCATATCCTAGATTTTCTTTCCCTTTCTATCATGCAAATGATTTGAAGGCTAAAATGGACGAGTAATTCTCAGTCCTTCACTTTTTTCTCTTCATTTTTCTTCCAAGTATTTAATTAAACCCAATAGTGCAGATAAATACACACAGGTGTAAATGTAAATAAGCTAAATGGAGAAATGCTGCTCTCTCTTGTCATTTGCATGTTAATGATAATAAGGAGCAATTAAAATAGCTGTTTAAGACAAAATTAAGCAATAAGGGATCAAAATCACTAGTGAACCAGAAGTGTTACTTTAGCAATAAGTGCTTTTTATTAAGCAACTGGGTTGGAGCAAAAACCTGCAGCCACTGCGGCTCTCCAGGACCGTGATTGAGGACCCCTGGGCTATACATAACAATCGGCCTATTAAGAAAAGCAGTAAAATCATCAAACTGGATCCAGTCCTACAAAAAGGAATATTAAGAGTCGTAGGAAGACTCAGCAAATCTGCTATGCCGAAGGAAGCCAAGCACCCTGCAATTGTTCATAAAAACTCGCATATCACTACGCTCTTAATCAGACATCTTCACCAAAAGCATAAACACTGTGGATGCAATTACTCTTTAGCAGAACTACGTCAAAAATACTGGATATCTCAAGCAAATGCAGCTATCAGAAAAATAATTTCAAAGTGCCCTATTTGCAGAAGATACAAAGCGAAAGCAGGTGAGTAAAAAATGGCAGATTTGCCAGAAGATCGCCTAGCACCCAACAAACCACCTTTCACTAATGTTAGAGTTGATTATTTTGGTCCCTTTTTTGTCAAAAGAGGACGAGGCTTAGTCAAAAGGTATGGAGTAATTTTCACCTGTTTAACAACTAGAGCCGCACACATTGAGATTGCGCATAATTTAGACACAGATTCCTGTATCCAAGCCATACTCAGATTTATGAGTATAAGAGGTCGGGTTAAAATCATGCACTCAGATAATGGAACAAATTTTTTTGGAGCAAAAAGAGAGCTACGAGAAGCTACAAAAATTTTGGAACATGAAAAAATCGGCAACGAAATGATGCGAAGAGAAATCAAATGGATTTTTAACCCACCATCAGCCTCTCATCAAGGTAGAGTTTGGGAAAGACAGATCAGAAGTATAAGAAAGATTTTAAATTCGACACTAAACCAACAAACACTTGATGATCAAAATCTTCATACACTGATGTGTGAAGTGGAATCAATACAGAACTCGATAACAGACCCCTTACAGAGACATCAAACGACCCTAACGATCTGGAACCGCTCACACCCAATCACTTATTGTTAATGGACACTCAACCCAAAATGCCACCTGAACTCGTTTCAAAAAACGAATCATATCCAAGAAGACGCTGGAAACAAATTCAATACATGGCCGATTTGTTTTGGAAAAGATGGACTAAAGAGTATTTGCCAATACTTCAGGAATGTCAAAAATGGCTAGCACCAAGAAGAAATTTTGAACCGGGAGACATCGTTCTAATCTATTCATATAAAGGAGAGTTAGGATCCGAGAGACTGTTTCGTGTGTTTGTGGAGGGATGGAGAGTTGAGGCGGGTGGGGGAGTCATGTGATCATCTCCCCTCCCATTCACGTCATTTCCTTCACTTCATTTCGCTCCGAGGTGAGCTCCGCAGCTGACGCGGTCTTGCCGTTCTTTTTCGTTAGTGTTTAGTCCTCTCTCCTTTACTGATTTATATAAAGGAGAGTTGGGATCCGAGACACTGTATTTGTGTGTTTGTGGAGGGATGAAGTGTTAAGGTGGGTGGGGGAGTCACGTGATCATCTCCCCTCCTATTCACCTCATTTCGCTCCGAGCTGAGCTCCGCAGCTGACGCGGTCTTGCCGTTCTTTTTCCTTAGTGTTTAATCCTCTCTCCTTTACTGATTTACTGTTTACTAGAAGCATTACTTACTGAATAGTATTTTTTCCTTTAGTGTTTCTACTTAGTGTTTCTTAGTGTTTAGTAGATGCGGTGTGCCGATGTTCCCGGCGGTGTTGCGGTTTACTGTTACTTTCTACTTCATTTTTGTACTTTAGTGTTTATTAGACTTTTACTTTATCTCATTTACTGTTTTTTTTTACTGTTGTTCCCAGCGCTGTTGCCCTTTTTTACTTTATCTCATTTAGTGTTTGGTAGACTTTTACTTTACCTCACTTACTGTTGTTCCTGGCGGTGTTGCCGTTTTTCCTGTTTCTATTTTTTTGTTAGCATGTTCACAAATTAGTCATAGAGAAAATGTATATATTTTGGCTCCAGGAGGACAAACCAAAAATGTTGTATATAAAGAAGCTCTATAAGTCGCATGTAGCTACGTAATTATTCCAACTACAGCGACTGCAGCGAAGCGCACAAGGTCTGCTAGTTGTGGATAAAGCTACACTGTAATGGGTCGAGTCATCAAGACGATGCCAGATGTCAAAGGTGCAGTCAGAAGAGTTTGTGTACAAACCAAAAACAGTACACTAGACAGACTCGTGAACAAATTGTGCCTGATCCAGGAAGGATCAAATAACTGAAATGACTCATTTTTCTCTTTGCATGCCTAATTTTAAAGCTTTTTAAATGTAGTGCGTGTGTTTATACATTAGAGTTTAAGTTTAAAAGTTTTTTTAAGTTTCGTATTTGTGTTTTTATAGTGGAAACTAAGTTTTAAGCTTCTGAAGGTTTGTTTTAAGTTTGGTAAAGTAATGAAGGCTCTTATTAAGTAAAGTTAAGTAATTGATTTCTGCCCTAGCATAAACAATTAGGGGCCGGGTGTGTAAGAGCCATTTTTCTAGTTCTATAAAATTCATGAATATTTTACTAGATGATGCATAAAATATGGGAGGTTCCTATAACCCCCATGAATAGAATTGTGTTGGTATTTTCTTGTCATTTTCTAACAGCTTTGAGTGAACAATGTTCTCAGTTAGTGTCTAGCCTTGCCTTGTGTAAGGTACAGAGGCATACAGTTTTTTAACCGTGTTCATGTTCCGTGACCGTGCCTGGGCACATGCCTATATGCCGATCGGCCTACGGGCCTTTTGAGTGTGAAGTAACTCGTAAAATAGCACTTTTATTTAAGTGTTGAACCGTATGCTTAGGGCATACAGAAGAAGAAATTAAGAACCTTTAAGTATAGAAAGAAGTAAAGAACATTTAAGTATAGAAATAACTAAAGTTTCACAAGAAAAGCAAAGTTTATAGAAGATACATTTTTTCCTTTTTTTGCCTTTATTCTACAGTGTATAGATGTAACTATTTTTCCTTTTATTCTTGTGTGGATTATTTGCCTTTAACTTTCACTAAATATTTTAAAACAAAATTTTGGACTGTGAGATTTCTTTGACACGCGTCTTACCCATGCCTAACTTTGCCTTATACATCGGCGGCTACACACCATTTTGGATTGATGTCATGATCTGAAGTCGGACAACCTTCGGGCTCGTTTATACTTCATGCTCTGAACATGTACTGCACGTGCATGCATCATGGCTGCCACGCGTTCCCAGTGTTCATTTGATGCATCCTCTCAGCACGTCCTCAGAAATGAATGCGCTGCGAGCACAAATTGCAGTACCAGCAAAAAGTCAGGGGGAGCCGTGTGATAAAACTTGAAATTTGACATCAGGGTCTCTGTTTACTATCTACATGTGACAGAAAGCCGCTTTGAGGATTCTCCGGGATCGATGTGCCTGCTTTGATGTTTCATGAATGGTTCGATGTGGTGAACCAATATTATCTTAAAACCGCCCCAGTGGTTAATCGTTTTGTGCTTCTGAGGCTTCCTCCTGAACTGAAAGCAGCAATCGCCACACACAGAACACGTTACATTTATGATATTCAAGCTTTCTGCAAAGAATCCTTAGATTTATACTTGATGTCATTTTCATGATCAAATGCATTAAGGCATGCACTGTATGTTACATTTTACAGATAAGTTGTTAACTTCATTTAAATAATGAATGCTGATAATAATTACACATGTTGCAGTATACTGATAAAAAAAACAATATTAATTAAAGAGTGATAAAAATGCATGTATAACAGACAGACAAAGCAAAAAAGAAACGTCCCTTTTTCAGGACTGTGTATTTCAACAATAATGTTTTAAAAATCCAAATAACTTTACAGATCTTCATTGTAAAGGGTTTAAACAATGTTTTCCATGCATGTTCAATTAACCATAATCAATTAATTAACATGCACATGTGGAATGGTCGTTAAGACCTTAACAGCTTACAGAAAGTAGGCATTTAAGGTCACAGTTCTAAAAACGCAGGACACTAAAGAGACTTGTCTACCGACTGTGAAAGATGCCCAGGGTCCCTGCTCATCTGTGTGAACGTGCATTAGGCATGCTGCAGGGAGGCATGAGGACTGCTGATGTGGCTAGGGCAATAAATTGCCATGTCCGCACTGTGAGACGCCTAAGACAATGCTATAGGGAGACAGGAAGGACAGCTGATCATCCTCGCAGTGGAAGACCACGTGTAACAACACCTGCACAGGATCGGTACATCCGAATATCACACCTGCGTGACAGGTACAGGATGGCCACAGCAACTGCCCGAGTCACACCAGGAACACACAATCCCTCCATTGGTGCTCAGACTGTCCGCAAGAGGTTGAGAGAGGCTGGACTGAGGGCTTGTAGGCCTGTTGTAAGGCAGGTCCTTACCAGACATCACCAGCAACAACACCGCCTATGGGCACAAACCCACCTTCGCTGGACCAGACAGGAGTGGCAAAAAGTACTCTTCACTGATGAGTCACGGTTTTGTCTCACCAGGGGTGATGGACGGATTCGTGTTTATCGTCGAAGGAATGAGCGTTACACCCAGGCCTGTACCCTGGAGCGGGATCGATTTGGATCGATGGCTAGGACCATTCCCCCCAGAAATGTCCAGAAACTTGCAGGTGCCTTGGTGGAAGAGTGGGGTAACATCTCACAGCAAGAACTGACAAATCTGGTCCAGTCCATGAGGAGGAGATGCACTGCAGTACTTCAAGCAGCTGGTGGCCACGCCAGATACTGACTGGTACTTTTGAATTTGAGCCTCCCTTCATTCAGGGACACATTGTGAAACATTTTTAGTTTATGTCTTATGGTGTTGACTCTTTTACTGTTCATACATATATTTACACATTAAGTTTACTGAAAGTAAAAACAGTTGAAAGTCAGAGGACGTTTCTTTTTTTGCTGAGTATATATGTCATCGTAAAATGAATTAATGCCATAAATGCATTTTATAAAAACAAAAAGGAAAGTTTATACTGTATATATTATTTTACAAAAGATGTATTGGTTTAGAATGGCATCGACTATGTCAACTAACCGTGGCAGCCCTACTACTCGGAGTGTAACAATACACGACAACACGCTTGGTTTGGGTCACATTGTGATTGAGTGAATAGAAATAAGCTTTAAGTCTAACATTGCTGACGTATTCCAGTTTCAAAATAATACATTCAGGGAGAAACTATTCAGCATAAAATCAAGATATATTAGATTTTTATATAGTAAAATTGACACAGAATCAGTGTTTCTTAATACTTTTTCATCCATAGTGTGAGAAAAGTAGAATCACACGTCATTGAAAAAACTGCAACAACATCAAAAAACTCACTTAATGTGTTGCTGCGCCAAGCATTGACAATAGCAGTTTTGGCAGTGCCAAGGCAGTGGGAGGCCCCCAAATCTTGTTCTGTTTAGGACCCCATAAAGGCTTGGGCCGGCCCAGGGCGTTCCAGCTGAAAATTCCAATCAGTGTCTGGGAAATGCCAGCTTGAAATGGATCGCATCGTGTGCGCTCACATGGTTTTTTCCACCGTCTGTCTGAGAGCACGTGAACCCAGCATTTAAGATGGCGCCCGTAAAATGTTAAAAAATGTGCTGCAGTCGAGATATCTCAAATGAAAAATTAAACTTTGCCAACAGATTCCCTCTAATGACACGTGTTGCAAATTTCAACAAATTCGACACGCTCTGAGCTGAGTAACCTGAGTTGATTCAGTAGACAGCTGGACTGACTGACATGACTTGAGTGGATTGTGATGTGATTTACAACACACACGGTGCCTCCAAAGCCGGGCTGCCTGGAGTGAATAAAACATGCAAAGAAAACAAATCAGCTCTAATAGATATGGTGGCAGTGAAACGAAACATAAGAAGTCTGGTCTGTTCTCAAGAAACGAAACTTGTTCTCGACAGTGCTTTGTTATGTTAAAGAAAGTCTGCATTCCTCATGCACCTTTTTATCTTTTCAAATAAATGGGACACAAATATTCTCATTTGCCTGTACAAATATGTCACGTATCAATCATTAACGTGACTTATTTGTGAAGTTTTGACAAAACAAAAAGAAAAGTGAAATTGTTTGGTAAGATGTTGTCCTTAAAACACACTGGTTAAACATAAAAATAAAGGATTTTCCGGTTTCTCGATAATGAAAGCTGAAAGTTTGCATGTCTGGCTTCTCTCCATTTTTTCTAATAGGCTTTTAAAAAAAGAAAGAGAAGGAAAGAAAGCACATTCTCAAATCTGGAAGGCACAAAAGATAAAAGAACAAAAATAAATACTGTAGTAATGTCTCAATGTTGAGACTTGTGACATATTGTTTAAAAATGTCCAAATAAATGACACATTTGGGATATGAATGTAGGAAATATTGTAATGAATTAAGTGCACAAGAAAAGGAAAAACAAATAGAACAAAAGAAAGAGAAGGAAAGAAAGTGCAGTCTCAAATCTGAAAAGCACAAAATTAAACACTGTAGTAATGAACTCTTGTGGCATAAAATGAATAAATAAACGACACATTTGGGATTTCAATATAGGAAATATTGTAATGAATTAAGTACAGAAGAAAAAGAAATAACCGCAATCTGAAATCCAAAAGGCTCAAAAAAAAAAGAACAAAATTAAACCTTAATGAATTGTTGACACTGCCAACGTACTGCTTAAAATAATTAACGAATTATGTACATAAGAAAAGGAAAGAAAAATAGTAAAGTGCAGTCTTAGATTTGAAGGACCCCAAAACAAAAGATCATAATGAAACACTGTTGTAATAGATTGTTAATTCTATCGACATATTGTTTAAAAATGTATAAACAGATGACACTGGAAAAAAGGAACAAGCCAGTAATGAGTCTACGAAAGCAGATCAATATGCAGTCAAGAACATGAATTTAAATGGGGGTTAACTTTGTACATCTGATTGAAGTTGATTTCACTCAAAATGATCGCATTACCTGGTAGCTGGTTCTAGTTTTATTGACATAAATCTCTCAGATGCGTCACATTAACATTAATTGATGTTGAAAAATTAATTATGGGTCTTGAACACCTTTCACCTGTGACAAAGGACTGAAGCCGACTAAATTTGAACTCCCAGTTGCATCCACCAAGAAAAGTTATTGGGCAGCTGTCTTTTGGATGATGTCATGATTTCTCAGTAAATGATATTATCTAACCATCTGGCATACAGCACATTACACACTTTGGTCAATTTCTACTGGCAATTTTGTGGTCTGAATAAATCTAAAATTCTAAATTCCTGGGGCCTCATGCATAACAGCGTGTGTAGAATTGACACTAAAACCTGGCATACAAAGAAAAGTTGAAATGTGTGTACACACAAAAAAATTCAGATGCACAAAACCGTGCGTAAGCCAACTTCTACGCACTTCCGCTACATAAATCCCGGTCAGCGTGAAATGTAATGCTTGTGCACGCACCTGCCGCCCCTCCCGGACTCCCAGAATTATGCAAATCAATATAAATATTCTCTTAAGTTCAGCGTTCTGTGAAAAGACAATTAGATCCTGGAGTTTTAGCCAACTCTCACCCAATTTCCCAATTGCCATTTCTGGCTAAAATTTTAGAAAGAATTATTTATAATCAATTGGCTGATCTCAAATAAATTATTGGAGTTAAGGTGATCTACCAATCTGGCTATAGGCGTAATCATAGTGTTAAGACAGCTCTCCTAAAAGTATTCAATGACATCTCCATTATTACTGACTTGGGTGGTGCTGCAGTCCTTCTCCTCCTTGACCTGTCCGCTGCCATTGACACTATTGACCATAAGATATTGCTGATGCGGCTTGAACATCTTGTTGGGCTTAAAGGTGCTGCTGTTAACTGGTTCAGGACATATCTAACTGGTAGACACTTTTCAGTGACTTTAAATTCCTCTTTTTCGCCTACTGCTCCTCTTAAATGTGGTGTTCCTCAGGGATCCATTTTGGGTCCAATTTTATTCTCTATATACCTTCACCCCATTAGAGCTATTTTTAGGAAATTTAACATTTCTTTTCACTGCTATGCTGATGATACACAGGTTTATATTCCCGTCTGCAACTCTGCAATAAATCAACTACACAACTGTCTTTTTGAACTTTGATCCTGGATGGCTAATAATTTTCTTGATCTGAATCAAAATAAAACAGAAGTGCTTATAGCGGGTCCATCAGCTAAAGCCCAAATTGGTCTTGGACTTCTCAGCTCTTTCTCTGTCTTTTGCAAACCTCAAGTCCACAATCTAGGTGTTATCTTCGACAGTAACCTCTCTTTTGAGAAGCAGATTAATTCTGTTGTCAAGGGTTGCTTTTTCCAGCTTTGTCTATTAAGTAAGATCAAGCCTTTTTTATCTTCTAGGGATCTTGAGAAAGCTACTCATGCTTTTATCTTTTCTCTCTTTGATTACTGCAACTCGCTGTATTGTGGGATTAGCAAATTCCTGATACGCAAGTTACAGTTGGTCCAGAATGCTGCCGCTCGCTTTCTGGTTGGGGCAAGAAAGTCTGACTCTGTTTCTCCAAAATTAGCTTCTTTACACTGGCTGCCTGTCAGTTTTCGAATTGATTTTAAAATCTTGTTGCTAGTTTTTAAATCTTTACATAGGCTTGCTCCTGCCTATTTATCTGAATTGTGTGCTTTACACCAGCCATCCAGAGTGCTTAGATCTTCTTGTCAGTTGTCTCTTGTTGTCTCTTGTTGTCCGTCGTACCAAGTGTCAAACTAAGGGGGACAGCTGTGGCACCTCATCTGTGGAACTCTTTACCTCGTCACATAAAGGAGTACTGTTTGTATGAAAATGTCTACAATTCAAAACGAGATTAAAGACTCATTTCTATTCACTTGCATCCCATGACTTTTAGTAATACTGATGGTTTCCTCACTGTGATTATGTAACATTACTTCTGTTTATTATTTATTTTATTTATGTTAATTGTATATTTTTTTCTTTTTTTCTATTATTGTAAAGCACTTTGGCCACAGCATTCCTATGTTGTTTTAAATGTCCTATATAAATAAATTGACATTGACGTCTGCAGTATACTGAGCTCCTTGTCTCTGCTGCTGATTTCCTGCTTTTGGCATTAAAAAGAACTGTTCACAGAGCGCTTGCCAGTTTATGTGCTACTTTAATGCCTGGAGGGGATGCATGCTGTAGTTTCAGATATGTTTGGTGATAATTATCTGTGCCAGGTACAATGGGAGATCGGGTTGGTGCCAACTGTTTGCTGAAGTCTGGGACGTCTCCTAAGTAAGCATTGTTAGATAAATGTCTGGGTGTAGCCATTTGATGTAAACAGATGGAACAGACAACGTCTTTTTCATTCTTTTTCGTTTCTTTTTCATTACAGTGTGTCCTTTTGAACAATGTCTTGGCACAACTCCATTTATGTGATAAGGTGTGACTGGTAGCAAAGTGTAATATTTTGACCTTTTATGATCGTTGCTATAAACTCATATAATGAAAGTGGCATTGTTTCTTTCAATGGAGATATCCAGGAAGTTAATGAATCCACTCGTTGTTTATCTTTCCATGGTGAAGTGAATTGCAGGGAAAGTCGAGTAGATGACACTTTGCTAATCAGAATCTGCCCCTCCCACCTATTTCTATTCCAGAAGAGATATTGATCAGTCTTGGGGAATTCACAGAGCATTTTTATAAAGTATATAAACATTTTAAAGGCCCTTTCATTTAAAGATCCCAGAGTACAGAGGGAAAGGATCTCTTACTCAACATGTCAGAAACAGAGAAGAAGGCAGCCATGCACAGAATTGACTCGAGCTCCATATGTGCAAAATATTCAATTTAAAATCTTTTATCAAGCACATCTGTCTCGTATGAAATTATCCAAGATTTTTCTGGGGCAAGATCCAATCTGCGAATGTTGCAATTGAGCCCCAGCTTCACTGGGCCACATGTTTTGGGCCTGCACCAAATTAACATCATCCTGGACAAAACATTTGAAATGCCTATCAGACAGCCTTGGGGTCAAACTCCCTCCTAATCCATTAAGAGCTGTGTTTGGTGGGCTCACAGAGGGGCTTAAACTGGAGAAGGACAAACTGAAATTGCCTTTACTTCACTATTAGAACATTGTCTTATCTTGCTAAACTGAAAGAATCTTAACACACCTCTTTAAGTATGTGGGTAAAGGATGTTATATAATTTCTGAAATTTGGAAAAAAAGCTAAATACTCACTTGGAGGATCTGTTCAAAAGTTTTTTTTAAACCTGGTAAGATCTGATCAATAATATATTAGAATAAGCATTTATATTGGGAGAAAAGACTCCTGTCTTTTCAGAAGGTAGAAAATACTTGGGTGGACCTCTCTGGCAGTGTCTTAAATTGGTTTGAGTCCTACCTAGTATGTAGAAAATACTTTGTTAGTTGTGGTAATTATACTTCAAAGACACAGGATATTCTATATGGTGTTCCATAAGGCTCTATCCAGGGTCCGCTGCTCTTTTCAATGTACGTGCTTCCATTAGGTCAGATTATCTCGGGGCATACCGAGCTACCACAGCTATGCTGATGACACACAGCTGTATTTATCAATAGCACCTGATGACCCCGACTCTGTTGTTTCACTAACAGAATGTCTTACTTGTGATTCTAAATGGATGAATAGTAATTTTCTCAAGCTAAATAAAGAGAAAACTGAAATTTTAGTGATTAGCAATAATGGATATAATGAGGTTATTAGAAATAAACTTGATGCATCTGGATTAAAAGTCAAGACGGAGGTAAAGAATTTAGGGGTAATTATTGACTCTGACCTGAATTTTAAATCACATATTAATCAGATTACTAGGACAGCATTTTTTCACTTAAGAAATATAGCAAAAGTTAGACCTCTTGTAACATTGCAAGATGCTGAGAAATTAGTTCACGTTTTTGTTTTTAGACGGCTAAATTACTGTAACCCACTCCTCTCAGGACTACCAAAAAAAGACATAAATCGATTACAACAAGTGAAGAATGCAGCTGCTAAAATCCTAAATAGGAAAAGAAAATCCGAGCACATTTCTCCAGTTTTGATGTCACTACACTGGCTACCTGTGTCATTTAGAATTGACTTTAAAATACTGCTTATGGTTTATAAAGCCTTAAATAATCTCGCTCAATCTTATATTTCAGAATGTCTGACACCTTATATTCTAAATTGTAACCTTAGATCTTCAAATGAGTGCCTACTTAGAATTCCAAAAGCTAAACTTAAAAGAAGTGGTGAGGCGGCCTTCTGCTGTTATGCACCTCAAATCTGGAATAGCCTGCCTATAGGAATTCGCCAGGCTAATACAGTGGAGCACTTTAAAAAACTGCTGAAAACACATTACTTTAACATGGCTTTCTCATAACTTCATTTTAATTTAATCCTTATGCTCTGTATATTTAATTAATTATCATTACTATTCATGATGGCTCCAAAATCCGTACTAACCCCTGCTCTCTCTTCTGTTCTTTTTCCGGTTTTCTGTGATGGCGACCTGCACCACCACCACCTGATCAAAGCACTGTGATGCCCTTACATTGATGCATTAAAGGCCATAAGTCCACATGACCATCATCGTCAAGTCCTCCCATGAGC
>NW_024384164.1:0-14883 GCF_016835505.1 Polypterus senegalus
GAAACAGCAGCACTGAAAAGTGAAGAAGTTCAGTGCAACCCGATAGAAGAACTTGAGAACTTTAACCTCAAAATGGCTTCAGCATCATACAAAGGATAATGATAATAACACTTAAATAAAAAAATAAACCATGAAATAAAGTATCAAGTTTGATATTAGCCTTGATGAGGGGTAATATATAAAATGACAATTCATGTTAACACTCCTGAAATAAGATCACTGAATCAAATGTATTAATGTCCAAAGTTAGAATGTTCAGTCGATAGTCAGAGCACTGCTTGAGATAAATAAAATACAACTAAAGAATCGAGACCCTAACTTAAAAATTCTATTCAATAATTTGACATTACCAGATGCTTCATCATTTCACCGATGTCCTTTTTTGTCTTTTCTTTCTTCTATTTTCTAATCTCATTTTTCAAATAGACGGCTGTGTCGACTGGCAGCACTGGGCAGTAACCCACCGAGAGTGACTTGTGCCAGGAACATTGGCGGGGATTTCAACGTCATTTATAACAAATCAACTCACCGACATGTCAGACGATTTACAGACACAATCTGACAGAGCAGAGCCGAAGTCACAGCAGTGCTTAGCAGTCCTGTGTGTTTATTATGGGGTTGATTATCAGACATTTTAAGAATTAAACTCAATTCATATAAAGAATATTAATGCGCAGTAAGGGCACACAATCAGAATACACTGATAACAATAATAATAATAATATGAGAAACAAAAGAAGAAACTTTTAGAAGTTGAGAAAACTGATTATAATTACATAAAATGCATCATATACTGTAAAACACAAATAAATTTTAACTAATTTGTAGTTAAACCCCTACTTAAGAAACATAATCTTGACCCCTCGGCTCTTGAAAATTTTAGACCCATCTCTAACCTGCCCTTCTTAAGTAAAGTTCTAGAGAAGGCAGTCATTATGCAATTAAATGACCACCTCAATAAACCTGCTATTCTTGATAAATTTCAGTCAGGTTTTAGAACAAATCACAGCACAGAAACTGCACTCATTAAAGTAGTAAATGACTTGCGGGTAAATGCAGACAGAGGCCATTTATCTGTTCTCATCCTCTTAGATCTGAGTGCTGCATTTGACACCATTGATCACAACATTCTTAGAAATCGCCTTAGTCAATGGGTGGGCCTCTCTGGCAGGGTCTTAAATTGGTTTGAATCCTACCTGGCAGGGAGAAAATATTTTGTTAGTTGTGGGAATTACAACTCGAAGACACATGATATCCAATATGGTGGTCCACAAGGCTCTATCCTGGGTCCGCTGCTCTTCTCAATCTACATGCTTCCGTTAGGTCAGATTATCTCAGGGCACAACGTGAGCTACCACAGCTATGCTGATGACACACAGCTGTACTTATCAATAGCACCTGATGACCCTGATTCTATTGATTCACTAACACAATGTCTGACTTGTATCTCAGAATGGATGAATAGTAACTTTCTCAAGTTAAATAAAGAGAAAACTGAAATTTTAGTGATCAGCAATAATGGATACAATGAGGCTATTAGAAATAAACTGGATACATTAGGATTAAAAGTCAAGACGGAGGTAAAAGCTTAGGGGTGATTGTTGACTGTAATCTGAATTTTAAATCACATATTAATCAGATCATTAGGACAGCATTTTTTCACTTAAGAAACATAAGTAAAGTTAGACCTCTTATATCACTGAAAGATGCTGAGAAATTAGTTCACGCGTTTGTTTTCAGTCGACTAGATTACTGTAACGCACTCCTCTCAGGACCACCCAAGAAAGACATAAATCACTTGCAACGAGTGCAGAATGCAGCTGCTAGAATCCTAACTAGGAAAAGAAAATCAGAACACATCACACCAGTCTTAGCGTCACTACACTGGTTACCTGTGTCATTCAGAATTGACTTTAAAATTCTGCTTATGGTTTATAAAGCCTTAAATAATCTCGCCCATCTTATATATCGGAATGCCTGACACCTTATATTCCAAATCGTAACCTCAGATCTTCAAATGAGTGTCTCCTTAGAATTCCAAGAACAAAACTTAAAAGAAGTGGTGAGGCGGCCTTCTGCTGTTATGCACCTAAAATCTGGAATAGCCTGCCAATAGGAATTCGCCAGGCTGATACAGTAGAGCAGTTTAAAACACTGCTGAAAACACATTACTGTAACATGGCCTTTTATAACTTCATTTTAATCGTAATTTAACTTAATCCTGATACTCTGTATGTTCAATTCATCATAACAACTATTCATGGTGGCTCTAAAATCTGTACTGACCCCTACTCTCTTTTCTGTTTCTTTTTCCGGTTTCTTTGTGGTGGTGGCCTGCGCCACCTCCACCTACTCAAAGCTTCATGATGCTCCAACAATGATGGACGGATTAAAAGGAAGAAGTCTACGTGACCATCATCATCATCAAGCCCTTCCGTGAGAACCCTAAATCCAAAGAGGACTGTTTCATTTATGTTAGGTAGAATGCCCAGAGGGGACTGGGCGGTCTCATGGTCTTAAATACAAATTGTGAACACCAAATATTGCTGGGTACTGTCATTATGTTTTAAAACTTACAATAAATTAATGACTGAAGAATCAGGGCAAAATATTTTAAAACTCGAGATTCTTTTAAAAGTTTTTCTGAACCAGTAATAAAAAAGAATAAATAACTGAATTAACTCCAAAGCTCACCTCACTGACTAATATGAAGAAGTTCCTTATTTCATGTAAGATATAAGAAGTAACATCAACACAAAAATCAAACAAAGTGAAAGGTAATCAGCAGACCATAAAGACACCCACCGAGGGTCTTTGCTGCTTTTGTTTCTGATGCTTTAGGTGTGTTTGAATTGCTGCTCTCCACCAACTGCGTCTTTTCAATCAAACATTTAATGACTTTAGAATGCCTTGTGGAAACTATAAATATTCTTGTATATGCACATATCATAACTGAATATCCATCCATCCATCCATTATCCAACGTGCTATATCCTAACTACAGGGTCACGGGGGTCTGCTGGAGCCAATCCCAGCCAACTTAGGGCGCAAGGCAGGAAAAAAACCCAGGGCAGGGTGCCAGACCACCGCAGATAACTGAATATGGTATAATAAAAAAGAATATTAAAACACCAATCGCTGAATACGCATATCCATCTATTATACAGTGTGGTCTATGGCTGGCTTGTCATCACGGCCAATACCCCCAGGCCGCCAGATGGAGCTCTCCCTGCAGCATGGAGGTGCCCCGGATGCCAGTAGAGAATCATGGACTATGGAGTTTTCCCTTACAAACCTGCTGGATACCCCAGAGGGCAACAGAGGACGCTGCAGGGAGACATAGAGAGTCATATGTGCCCTATAACCTGGCAGTGCGTCATACTCAGAGCGACTGCAGAAGTGACGTACTTCCGGGATGAAGAAAAGGACTTTTTATCTGACCCGGAAGTGATAAGGATCACATGAACTGGGGATTGGAACACTTCCGGGTCAGGAACTATAAAAGGACTGTGACAGCTCCCAGACGGGGAGCTGAGCTGGGTGGTAGGAGGACAACGCGTCTGGGAGTGGTGGAGAGTTTATTGTATTGTATTGTTTATTATATGAGTATTGTGGAGGAGAGGGTGCTTTGTGCACTGTGCTGAACCTAGGGGGAATAAAGTCAACATCTGGACATTTATCTGGTGTCTGGAGTCTTGGACAGGGGTTCAAGGGAGCGATACTGCCCCCTATCTGTCACAATAGCTTTGCTCACAAATCCATGTTTCAAAATCACATAAATATAAAAAGATGAATGTAAATATAAATGAATATATCCACATCAGTACAATTCTGATCTTTGTGATATTCACAGTTATTTTTGAATCATAAAAGAATGGATTTCAAACAGCAATGTAGCAATCAATTGATATTAACACCAGTAGAGTAACAATGGCCACATCAAACATGTTAGCAAGTGTCTGATAGACGTAACAGTAAATGACCACAAAATACCAGCAGGTTTTAATCTGAATAATCAAAGAAAAGGCAACACAAACAAACCCACCAAGAAATCAATCACTGTGAGTGAAAGGATCAAAAAATTAGTCAGCATGTGGAGCTGCAAGAAATGGGAAATAGAAATGATGACAAAAAGATTTCCAAAGATAGTGACTGAAATCAAAAGTACAAAGAAAATATTAAAAATACATAGATTTCTGTTTCATAAATTAATTTCAGACAAGATGCATTACTATTAGGAAAGCAGTAATCAATCTTCCTCTTTTTAAATTTCATTTTGTTTCCCTCAGCAGTTCCACGTTTACCACAGACATGCTGAGACTGTTGTTCATGACCGCAGGCGTCTGCAGGTGATATTTATACAGTCTCTAAAGGGATCACAGCAGCCTCTCTGCCATCTCATTATCGTCAAATGTTCTTTTTCACTTTTAATGAACCCCAGGGGACTCTTTAATCTTATATCACAGCTCCAGTTGATTCAAAACTCTGCTGCAAGAGTCCTTACACAAACCAGCAACAGTGAGCACATCACACCCATCCTGCTTCACCTTCACTGTCTCCCTGTGTCCTACAGGATTGAATATAAAATTCTGTTAATAACCTACACTGCGGTGGATTGGCACCCTGCACAGGATTGGTTCCTGCCTTGTGCCCTGTGTTGGCTGGGATTGGCTCCGGCAGACCCCCGTGACCCTGTGTTTGGATTCAGCGGGTTGGAAAATGGATGGATGGACGGATAATATCCTACAAAGCTTTAAATTGCCTCACATTGGACTACATCAGTGACCTTCTTAATCACTCTGCTCCTGTTCACCTACTAAGGTCCTCGGATTCTGGTAATCTTGATATGCCCCACACTAACCTGCACTCTATGGGTGACAGCAGGGCCTTCAGCTCCATAACACCCAGACTTTAGAATGACATCACAAAATTAATTAGATCGGCCGACTCTTTTAAAAAACAACATACAAATAATCTATTTAGGAAGACTTTAACTTAACTTAATATTCTGCCCTTTCTTTCAGTTTACCTCTCTGTCCAGGAGCTCAGGATAATTTGCGTGCCTGTTTTGTCACAAATTAGGTTATTTGTTAGGTTTTTCTTTTAGTATTGAACTTAGTATTTTACTCTGGTTTATTGTCCTTTATTCTATTTAATGCTTTGTTATCCATTTCATTGTTCTATTCAGGAAAACATTTGTATCCAATGTTACATATACCCTGCTGTTTTTATTTTTAAGACTCTGTGAAGCACCTGAGTATGGGAAAGGCACTATATAAATAAAATGTATTATTATTATTATTATTATTATTATTATTATTATTATTATTATTATTATTATTATTATTATTATTATTATCTTCAACACTGCTGTTAGTTTTTACAGTCTGACCTGTGATACTCACTGAAAGGCCTGCTGTGATTTTTATATTCAGTTTATATTTGGTACATATTGACATCAGCAGGCTGCCTCAACTTTACACATTTCTTCTGTACGGCCAACAGCTCGTGTTTAATAAAAGAGACGGGACACAGCAGGTGTGATGATAAGCGTGTATTGCCTGTCTGTGAACTGAAGTCAATTTACAGTCTGTGCCCAGCTGAACTCAAACATGGGGCAGCGTTTCAAGGCCAACACTCAGCCAGCTCTAATATCTTAGAGAAAGTCACACATGAGGGAGGATGAAGCTTATATAAATTTCATATGCGGCCAAGAAGCTGTTAACTGTGAGCAGCCATTGACCCTTTGCTACCCCACAACTTCAGACTCAGAGGCTCATTGGCTATTCTTGACACAAGTGTACAGCCGTGGTGACCTCAAGAGGTGGTCACACATGATGCTGAAGGACTTGTGTAGGTGTAGGTGGTTTGAGTCGCACCATTTAACAAAGACTTTGATTAACTTCCTGTATTCCTCCTCCTGCCCACTCCTGATGCAGCCCACGATAGCAGTGTCATCAGCGAACGTTTGCATGTGGCAGAACTCCGAATCGTATTGGAAGTCTGATGTATGTTGGCTGAACAGGACCGGAGAAAGTACAGTCCCATGCGGCGCTCCTGTGCTGCTGACCACAATGTCAGACCTGCAGTTCCTGAGACGCACATACTGAGGTCTGTCTGTTAGATAGTCCACGATCCATGACACTAGGATGTGATACCTTTGGGACTGGGGTGATACAAGATGTTTTCCAAAGCCTCGGGACTCTCCCCTGTTCCAGGCTTAGGTTGAAGATGCGCTGTAGAGGACTCACTAACTCCAATGCACAGGCCTTCAGCAGTCGTGGCGATACTCCATCTGGACCCGCTGCTTTGCTGGCACGAAGTCTCCTCAGCTCTTGTAGAAGGAAAATTTTTTATTAGCATGTGAGGATAGCAAATGAACATATAGAGCCATAAAAAGTAGTTAAAAGCTTCTAAAACATTAGATTAAGCATAAATTAGAATGTTAAGCAAATAAGAGGTCTAGCAAATAGTTAATTAAAAAATCTGTTATATTGCATTATTGTTTAGGCTTACATTAAAATTTCCAAGTAAGAAAATAACAGCTAATTGATACACTGAGACCAGCTTTGGACAGGATAAGAGTTTGAGAACACCTGTGATTCAAGGCTAGGAAGAGATAAAGATGGCTCTGAAAGGCGTATCAAAAACCAGCTGGGTTGCTGAATCAGCAGAAAGGCTTTTGCTGTAAGCAGGGTCACGCTGACCTAATGCGTGAAGAGAAAATCTTAGTAAATGCAGGCATTAGCAAAAATATTAGAAGAATATATTAGCAATTAACTTTAGTGTAGAAATGAAGACAAATCAAGCATGCCAAGCAATGATCAAATGAAAGCACATATTATACTTCTTTTTAATTAAAGTTTAAAAGCTTCAGGTCACTATTGTAAAAAGTTTGGAAGGCTTAAGAGAGAAAATGATGAGAGGAAACCCATATATGGAATTGAAGCCTTGGCCAGTTAGAGAAAATGGGAACAGCATAGAAAGATTACAAATTCCACGAGGGGGCCAGTGATAGGAAAAGTAAGGAGATAATAAGGGTTCCCATGGAAACTCAAGGTTCGGCCGGACAGGAGCTTATTCGAGCGAGGTCAGAAAAGATAGGAAATTACAAAGAAAAGCCCAAAAATGGTGAAGAGGAAGCCACCCACCCAGTCTTAGACCAATCAAAATAAGCCAAACAGACACCAAGAGGAATAATGGACAGTAAACCAGGTGCAGAATGAGCTAATCGAACGCAGCCAAAATGATAAGAAATTGTTATAAAAACTTCAATTGCTGTAATGATCGGGGCTCAATCTCATTCGGCCGAATTGGGTTGAGTCCGTGTGCTTGATTTATTGCAATAAAGCCTTAAAACTCTGTCTGTCTATCTCGAGTCCTAATAGCCTTTATTTTTAGGTAAAAAGCCTTCTGATGATGAATTTTCGCCACAACACTCTCTGCTCACCTGTGCTGCTGTAATTGTGGGTGGGGATGTCTCACCTATGCTGGTATCAGCAGAAGAATGGTTGGAGGATGAAGTACTCTGAGGTGAGAGTGGTTTAGGGTGGTCAAACCTGTTAAAGACGTTGTTCATTTGGTTTGCTCTCTCCACGTCTCTCTCGATGGTGGCACCCTGCTTCGAGCTGCAGTGATGATCTTCATCTCATCCCACACTTCCTTCATGCTGTTATTCTGCAACTTCTGCTCCAGCTTTCTCCTGTACTGCTCTTTCGCCGCCCTGAGCTGGACTTGGAGTTCCTTCTGCACGCACTTGAGCTCATGCTGATCACCACCTTTAAAAGCCCTTTTCTTCTGGTTCAAAAGACCTTTGATGTCACTTGTAATCCATGGCTTGCTGTTAGCATAGCAGCGTACTGTTCTTACTGGAACTACAATGTCCATACAGAAGTTGATGTAATCAGTTGTGCATTCAACAGCCTCTTCAATGTTCTCACTATGTGACCCAAGCAATATATCCCAGTCTGTAGTTCCAGTCTCTCAGAGCCTGCTCTGCCTCAGGGGACCACTTCCTGAATGAGCGTGTGGTTGTAGGTAGCGCCCTCACTCTTGGTTTGTATTGAGGCTGAAGCAGAACCAGGTTATGATCTGCTTTCCCAAGCGCAGGCAGCGGGGTGGCGCTGTATGCGTCTTTAACTTTGGCATACAGTAGGTCGATAGTCCTGTTTCCCCGGGTGCTACAGTCCACATACTGGGAGAAGGCAGGTAATGTTTTGTCCAGCGTCACTTGGTTAAAGTCTCCAGAGATTAGCACAAGTGCCTCAGGGTGCTGCGTTTGTAACTTAGCAACAGCGGAGTGGATGACGTCACCCACTATCTGCACGTTCACCCGAGGAGGGATGTAAACGATAACAACAATGATGTGTCCAAACTCTCTGGGCAAGTAATAGGGACGCAAACCTACGGCCAACAGTTCGATGTCCCTGATGCAAGTGGAGATTTTAACGTTTACATGTCCAGAGTTACACCACCTTGTATTGACATAGAGAGCGAGTCCTCCTCCTTTCTTCTTCCCGCTGGTATTATATGGTGCCTTGGCTCAACTGCTTATCAAGTTGCCCACAGTCATGGAGCAATGCTGAGAAGTCACTGGTACAACTGAGATGGTAAGTCCACATCTGAAGAGTCTCAGGCTGTGCTTTGCTACAAGTAGGGCCCGATCTTAACAGTTAGCAGGTCTCCATTGACCACCATTTTCAACAAGTTGACAACCAATTTCTTAGCCCTGATGCCAAGAGTGTCTACCATTTTAGCAATGCCCTGGTTTGTCGGCATTGTAATGAAATTAGACAGTTACACATTTTTTGACGTAATAGCTGTTATATAAAGTGAACTTTTGCATAATTCTTTTGCTGCTGTATTATTTTGTTGCACGTGTTAAGAAATTGAATCAGCTGCATTGTAGTGTGGGGGCTGCAGACCCCTTTCTTTTTAATGCTATTTATAAAATACTTTGTTTCCTCAGTGTTACACATAAACATGTCTGCTATGCTAGGAGATGACAGCTTCAGGAGTGGCACCGGAATTGTCACACGCACAGAGTACAGCAGCTTTAGAAAATACACTCAGAGCTATGGCTGCTGTTGTCACTAAACACACAATCCATCAGTGGTGCAGAAAAGCAAAACAGTTCAGGAAAAAGAAACCCACCGGGCAACTCAGCTGAAATGGCGGAGCACAAATGAATTTGTACTTCTGCTTTAGTTTCATTTCAGGATGGCATGAGAATATTTTACAATTGAGAAGAGAAAGGATATTTTTTCTTATCTGATTACTTCTCAGATTCAATATCCTCACATTCTAATAAACCGGGGGTCTTATTTAATGCAGTTAATGAAGGTATTTACCCCCATTTAGAGTGCAGTTTCTTTCATTCTTTGCCAGCAAAATCGATAAACTCCGCTCAGCATTATTTTAACGGGTTATGTACTTCCTGTTGTTAATCATGGCATTGTTGTGGACTCTTTTGATGTTGTTTCACTTTCACAGCTATAAAGCACTATTGACACACTTAGACCTACTTTTGGTCCTCTTGATGTTGTTCCACCACGCCTTGGACTGGAAGCTTTTGATATCTTGGGTCCAGTATTGTTGGCTATTATAAATACTTCTGTTAGTGAGATAAATTCTGTGCTCAAGAGTGGCTTTGTCTAGCTTTGTCGTTTTGCCAATATTAAGCCTTTCTTATCTCCTAGTGATATTGAAGAAGTTACTCCTGCTTTTATCGTTTCTCAGCTTGATTACTGCAACTCGCTGTATCCTTGGATCAACAAATCCCTGATAACCTGCAGGTTGTAATTGTTCCAGAATGCTGCTCCATGTTTTTTGTTTGGGGCAAGAAAGTTTGATTCTGTTTCTCTAATTTTAGCCTCTTTAAACTGGATGTCTGTTAGTTTCAGAACCGATTTTAAAATTTTACTGCTGGTTTTTAAATCAATACATAGATACTCTCCTGCCTATTTATCTGAACTGTGTGTTCTACAGCAGCCATCCAGAGAGCTTAGATGTAGCGGTCAGTTGTTTCTTGTTGTCTCTCGTATTAAGTGCAAAACTAAGGGGGACAGGGCCGCTGCACCTCGTCTGTGGAATTCATTACCTAATGACATTAAGGAGTCACCCTCAATTAACCCTTAAACCACCAGAACAGGCTATAGTTGTGTCTCAGTGCAATTTGCCAGCACGTCGGAGCTGATCAGTCAGTGCCGTATATTCGTTGAGCGGCCAGCTCATGACCACTGCCAGCCCCAGCAGCACTGAGCATCACTGTCCGTGGGATTCAGCCGCTGCACTAGACTAGCCTGCAGCATCAGCGTTGGCCTCTGTGTGCTTGCGTACAGCCAGTTCAAGTGCAGTTGGCTCGGTGATTAATGAATTTCATCAATGGCGTTCAGTTGCATCTTGTACATATAATAATGGATTGTTGCAGTAGTTTTTTTAATTGTTTCTATAGTTCATTGGCAGTGTGTAAAATGATCAGTGTTGCAGTAATTGGGATGCTCTTTGCATGAAAAAAATGTGTTCCATTAAAATTTCACTTTTTCTTTGTGAATTGTGACGTTTACTTAAAAAGTACAGCAAAAAAATATTTGGCATCCAAGTGTGCATTAACCCTCCAAGTATGTGGCGGTTTAAGGGTTAAACCATTTAAAACAAGATTGAGATTTCTATTCTAGCTTTCTATGGCCTTCTGTGATACTGACATTTGTTTGTTTCAATTTACTGCTGGCTTGCATTGTGTTTTGTTGCATTTTGTTCTATTTTTTTTACTTATGATTATTGTATACCAGCCGTCCCCTGCAGCTCTGATGGCAAAGTGATGAAACATGACAGTGAGGAGGGTCCTGTCTGGCTCCCCGGATTAGCGTGAATATATCGCTCCTGCAAGCGAACTTTGATTTCATTCTTTGATGAGAGAAGTCGCAGAATCAACCGGAATGTTCAAGTAATTTATAGATTAAGACCAATCTAAATCCATTAAGTAGTTCTGTCATGAAAAGAAGACAGACATGCAGGCAGACACTGGATTTTATATAATGTGATAAAATAAACAGATGACACAGAGTAAGAGTTGGGGAGCCTCCCAGTATACTGGCCGTAGGTTCCAGTTGCTGGCAACAAAGTGTGGACGAAGACTTCAGACCAGACAGCAGGTGCGGTTATAAAGCAGCTTTATTTTTCAGAGTCACAGTGAGAAGAGTTTCAGAAAAGCAGACAATCAAAAATACACATGACAGCGTCAGGGCTCTTCTGAACCCCGTCTGTTGGGTGGGTCCAGTTTTATACCCCTAGAATGCATGATTTAATTTCATTATAAAATGTAACAGTCAACACTTTATTATACACAATCCTTGAGCCCCTTCAATGTCCCTTATGCAACTTGATTTCTTGGCCCCTTTTGTTATGGCGTTCAGATGTAAGCTAAGGGAAAACGTGATAAGGCAGACTCATGTGTGGAATGCTCAGACCTTGAGTCCTTTGCACAAATATTTTGCTGTTTGCTAAAACAAAGCATGCTTTTACATCAGACATGAATTAGTACAAGGGAACGAAGAGAACAATCATTTTCCACAAAAGTCAAAGGTCAGAACAAAAATCAGACACACTTGACAAACAATCATGGAGTTACAAAGCTTTTAAAGAGGGACACATTAAAATAACTGATGTGACGAAGATTGAGGGAGCCGGAGATGACGTCAGAAAAGGAGGGACAGTACTGAAGTCATCAGGACGGGACCGTAAATGAGGTGATTCCATGGAGCCAGAAAGGAGCGTTTCTTCATTGTGCGGATGGAGGTGGAGATCGTTGTGTTTGTCAAGATACGGGCTTTTCTTTCAGGCATCTTTCTGTAAATGAAAAGGAGAGAAGAGTATTAATACCATGTCTCAGACCCCCATCTCTTGTAGTTTCACGCACAATCGAGCCTGCTGGCTGTCACCTAATTGCATGTGTGTGTGACACAATCCCCACCTCCAGCCCAGACCCGTCAGGTCGAGGGCCCGAATCAAAAGGCTGAAAACACAGGAAAGGGCATCGGCGTTGGCTTGGATAGTACCCTGCCGATAAACGACTTTGAACTTATAAGGCTGCAGGTCCAAAAACCATCTAGTGACACGAGGGTCTGATTCCTTATGCACAGCCATTCACTGGAGGGCAGTGTGGTCTGCAACCAAGGTGATCTCCTGCCCCAGTAGATAGTACCTCAGCTGATTTACAGCCTATTTGATCGCCAGGGCTTCCTGTTCCGGGCCTGCACCCATGGGGCTCGCCGGGCACAGCCCAAGAGGTAACGTGGGTCCTCCTCCCCATGGGCTCACCACCTATGGGAGGGGCCAAGGAGGTTGGGTGCAGTGTGAGTTGGGTGGTGGCGAGGCGGGACCTTGGCGGTCTGATCCTCGGCTACAGAAACTGGCTCTTGGGACGTGGAATGTCACCTCTCTGAAGGGAAGGAGCCTGAGCTAGTGCGCGAGGTCGAGAGGTTCCGCTAGATATAGTCGGACTCACCTCGACGCACAGCTTGGACTCTGGAACCAATCTCCTTGAGAGGGGCTGGACTCTCTACCACTCTGGAGTTGCCCCGTGAGAGCGCCGAGCAGGTGTGGGCATACTTATTGCCCCCACTGGAGCCTGTGCATTGGGGTTTACCCCGTGGACGAGAGGGTGGCCTCCCTCCGCCGGGTGGGGAAGGGTCCTGACTGTTGTTTGTGCGTATGCCGAACAGCAGTTTGGAGTATCCACCCTTTTGGAGTCTCTGGAGGGGTTGCTAGAGGGCATACCTTCTGGGATTCCCTCGTTTTGCTGGGAGACTTCAATGCTCACGTGGGCAATGACAGTGAGACCTGGAAGGGCGTGATTGGGAGGAATGGCCCCGATCTGAACCCGAGGTGTTTTGTTATTGGACTTCTGTGCTCGTCACGGATTGTCCATAACGAACACCATGTTCAAGCATAAGGGTGTTCATATGTGCACTTGGCACCAGGACACCCTAGGCCTCAGGTCGATGATCGACTTTGTGGTCGGTCGCCGGACTTGCGCCATATGTCTTGGACACTCGGGTGAAGAGAGGGGCGGAGCTGTCAACTGATCACCACCTGGTGGTGAGTTGGCCGATGGTGGGGAAGATGCCGGTCAGACCTGGTAGGCCCAAACGTGTTGTGAGGGTCTGCTGGGAACGGCTGGCAGAGTCCCTGTCAGAAGTAGCTTCAACTCCCACCTCCGCAGAACTTCAACCACGCCCCGAGGGAGGTGGGGGTACATTGAGTCCGAATGGGCCATGTTCCGTGCCTCTATTGTTGAGGCGGCTGACCGGAGCTGTGGCCGCAAGGTGGTCGGTGCCTGTCGTGGCGGCAATCCCCGAACCCGTTGGTGGACACCGCCGGTGAGGGATGCCGTCAAGCTGAAGAAGGAGTCCTATAGGACTTTTTTGTCCTGTGGGTCTCTGGAGGCAGCTGATAGGTACCGGCAGGCCAAGCGGAACGCGGCTTCGGTTGTTGCTGAGGCAAAACTCGGGCATGGGAGGAGTTTGAGAGGCCATGGAGAACGACTTTGGACGGCTTCGAGGAGATTCTGGTCCACCGTCCGCGTCTCAGGAGGGGAAGCAGTGCAGTGTCAACACCGTATATAGTGGGGATGGTGCGCTGCTGACCTCACTTCGGGACGCTATGGGTCGGTGGGAGGAGTACTTCGAAGACCTCCTCAATCCCACTAACATGCCTTCCAATGAGGAAGCAGAGCCTGGGGACTCTGAGGTGGGCTCTCCCATCTCTGGGACTGAAGTCACCGAGGTGGTCAAAAACTCCTTGGTGGCAGGGCCCGGGGTGGATGAGATACCGAGTTCCTTAAGGCTCTGGATGTTGTAGGACTGTCTTGGTTGACACGCCTCTGCAACATCGCATGGACATCGGGACAGTGCCTCTGGATTGGCAGACGGGGTGGTGGTCCCCTCTTTAAAAAGGGGGACCGGAGGGTGTGTTCCAACTATAGAGGGATCACACTCCTCAGCCTCCCTGGAAAAGTCTATTCGGGGGTTCTGGAGAGGAGGGTCCGTCGGATAGTCGAACCTCGGATTCAGGAGGAACAGTGTGGTTTTAGTCCTGGTCGGCGGAACAGTGGACCAGCTCTTCACCCTTAGCAGAGTCCTGGAGGGTGCATGGGAGTTTGCCCGACCGGTCTACATGTGTTTTGTGGACTTGGAAAAGGCATTCGACCGTGTCCCTCGGGAATCCTGTGGGGGTGCTCGGGAGTATGGGGTACCGGACCCCTGATAAGAGCTGTTCGGTCTCTGTACAAGCAGTGTCGAGCCCGCTTCCAGTGAGAGTTGGACTCCGCCAGGGCTGCCCTTTGTCACCGATTCTGTTCATAACTTTTATGGACAGAATTTCTAGGCGCAGCCAGGGTGTTGAAGGGGTCGGTTTGGTGGACTCAGGATTGGGTCACTGCTTTTGCAGATGATGTTGTCCTGTTTGCTTCATCAGGCCGTGATCTTCAGCTCTCTGGATCGGTTCGCAGCTGAGTGTGAAGCGGCTGGGATGAGAATCAGCACCTCCAAATCCGAGAGCATGGTCCTCAGCCGAAAAGGGTGGAGTGCCCTCTCAGGGTTGGGGAGAGATCCTGCCCCAAGTGGAGGAGTTCAAGTATCTCGGGGTCTTGTTCACGAGTGAGGGAAGAATGGAGCGTGAGATCGACAGGCGGATCGGTGCGGCATCCGCAGTGATGCGGCTCTGCATCGGTCTGTCGTGGTGAAAAGGAGCTGAGCCGTAAGGCAAAGCTCTCAATTTACCAGTCGATCTACCTCCTACCCTCACCTATGGTCATGAGCTATGGGTAGTGACCGAAAGAACGAGATCGCAATACAAGCGGCTGAAATGAGTTTCCTCCGCAGG
>NW_024384165.1:0-23623 GCF_016835505.1 Polypterus senegalus
GAGGGTTTAGCTGGGGAGGTTAAGTGGGATCTCGGAGTTCTGGGGAGCCTGCAGAAAAAAAAAAGCACGGGGGGAAAAGGAACAAAGGGTGAAATATCATCTCATTTATCCTTTTCCCAGGATTTTCAGCTCGAGTAAATCTTGTCCATATTCATTTTGTGGCAATCTATTTTTTCTAAACCTCTAAAAGTTTGGTTTAAGGGAGCAGGACGTTTATTTAACATTGCCCCCTCTTGCATTAACCGGCCCTGGGGTGGAGGATGGATAGGATTAGAAATGAGGCATTAGGGGGTCAGCTCAAGTTGGACAGGGGGGAAAAAAAGTCAAAAGCAAGATTGCATTGATTTGGACAGGGCAGAGGAGATGTTGAGTATATTGAGAAAAGGGATGCAAAGGATAGAATCCCGGGGGAAGGGAAAAAGGGAAAGCCAAGAAAGGTTTTGGATGTGGTGAGAGGGACTGCAGATGCTGGGTGCCCAAAGGGGGCAAGGACGAAAGATAAAAGAAGATGATCCGCTGGAAACCCCTAATGGGGCACCTAAAAAGAAGAAAAAATCACAAATAAAAGGTATCAACTGCTGCTTTTTTTTTTTAAATTTTTTTTATAAACCCTCTTTGGGAAAAAAAATTCCTTGTTAGCTGGATTACAGGTTTATTTTTTACAGTATCTGTTTTGTCATTATTTTACTTTTTAAGTTTATTATTTGGGGGCAGGGTTTCCCCCGTAAAAAAATTTAACCAAAAAAATTTTTAAAGGGGGAGAAAGGGGGAAAAATTTTTTTCCTTTTGGGGGTTTTAAAGGTGCAAAAAGGGGAAAAATTTTTCTTTTTTCTCATTTTGGGCGCCAATTTTTGGATTTTAAAAACATTTTCCCTTTTTTTTTTATTTTAGGTTTTTGCCAAAAATTTTTGCATTAAACCTTTTTCTTTTATTAATTTTCTGGCCTCAAAAGCTTTTCCAAAAAATTTTGCAGTTGCCAAACCCCTTAAAAAAGGTTTTTTTTTCCAGGGAAAAATTTGGGGGCAAAAAAATTTTAGCATTATTCCTGGGCAAATTTTTAAAAAACTAAGAACCCAAACTCTCCCTTTTAACATAAACGTGTGTTAACTTTTTGAATGGAAAACTACCAGTTGGAGGATCTGTAAACTTTTTAAAACATGGCGGATCTAATCAGTAATATTTAAAATAAGTTTATAAAGAAAAGGGAATTTATTAATTTATTTTTTAAAAGTTTAAATTTTTTCCCCGTTTGGGCTTGTTCCTCTCAGGGGGGGGATCGATTTTTTTAACATAATTTTTTTTTTGAAAAAACTTGATTGCTTTTATTGATTGTAATAAAATTAATAAAAAAAAAAATTTAAAAAAAAGGGTATCTTTCATTTTTTCCCCATCACCACCTTCTAAAGAAAATTTAAAAAAACTTATAACCCCAAACACCTTTTTTTGTCATTTTTGTATTGAAAACTCATACAAAAATAAATAAAAAGGAGACTCAGCTTTTTTTGCTTATTCTTTTCTACTGTTCTACTATATTTAATAATATAGGCGAGATTTGGGCAGCCAGACAGTGGCGGAGTGATGTACTGGCCAAAGTGAACTTATTTTTACTTTTTATACCATACATGTTAAAAAACATATTGTGATTAAGTTTGCCATACCAATCAATGTTAAAAAAGATAAGCACTCTTTAAAGTAAAGATAAAGAGGAAAAAAAGAAAAAAAAACAATAAATTAACTAATTAAAAAACCCCCATTTAAAATAAATTTAAAACGTTTTTTTTTTCTTAGCTAGGGAAATTTTTTCCAAACTGTAATAAGAAGAAAAAAGGACTTTTTTTAAAATAAATGTAATTAGTAGTTTTTGTTTTTTTTTTTTTTGTAGACATTTTTTCAAATCCTCTATATACTTCGGTACTAATTTACCTCTCCTATAGAGATTTAAAGTTTTTATTTTTTTAGCTCTGAATGAAATTTTTTAAATCACTTTTTTTTTCCCAAAACAGTGATTTAATTGCCCTTACAGCTCGAAACTAGTCCCTGGAAAAATATATTACGTATACAGTATATTGTATACAAAAAGTATTGTTACATGTTCAAAATTACAGTTTTTTAATTAATAGTAAAAAAAGGCAAAAGAAATGTAACGGGGTTGTATAAAAAAATTTGGGTTTTTCTTTAAGATAAAAAATTTTAATAGATAAGCTTAAGAGATATTTTCAAGAAAATTTTTTTCTAAATAGCTTTTAAGAATTAAATGACTTTTTTGGGTAAAAAAAAATATTTTTTATATAACAGAACATAAAGTCTTGATGAGCATAATAACGATTTACAAGAATATTAGAACAATCTAGACAAGCACAGGTCATTCAGCCCAATAAAGCTCACTAGTCCAACCCAAATTAGTTTTTCCCAAAATAACATCAAGCAGATTTTTTTCTGTCCCTAAAGCCCTATTCTACCACACTACTTTGTAGTTTCTTCATAATTATCCCCATGTAGCATTGGAATCAACCTATCGCTTTCTCGGGGACTTTCTCTCCCCTGTTGTGTCCTTTTGTAGCCTAAAGCCAAACTTAAAAGGACCCGGATGACCTCACCAATGTGTTATAAACTTCAGCGTAACTTTCTTGGAATTGAATCTTCTTATGCTATATAAACGACATTTTGTTAGCCTTCTTAATATTTCGAACACTGTCTGGCAGTTGATAGTGTTCTCCCTGACCCCTAAGTCCTTCTCAAAAGGTTTTTTCGATTTTCAGAACTACCTTTTAAAGAGCCAATCTTAGAAATTTAAAGTTTTGAGGAAACTCTTTTTAAATTTTTTTAATTTGAATAGAATAAAAATTTCTTCCATAGTCATAGCTTTTTATGGTCTTTTTTTATAGTTTAAAAAGAACCCTCTTGTAACTTAGAAACAGGGGATAATAAGCCGTTGTTGTGTTTAGAAAGAAAGTATAAAATTTTTATTTGAATTAAAGCTTTATCTTTTGCATCTACAAAAACCCAAAAGTTATAAGGCAACTAGCGGTGGAGCAATAAATAAGGTAATAAACAAATGGGGGGGCCGGGCTTCACCTTTCGATAACTGTTGGACTCCATGACTAAAACAAGAAATTGAGCAGCATTTAATAGCAATGAAAATACCCATACATAATCTTAAAGCCCCCATATTCTCTATAAAAAAGTGGGGGGGACAAAACATGAAATTAAAGAAGAAGAAAAAAGAGAAATAAAAATTTTCTTTTAACCCTTTTCTTTTCCAAAAAAAAATATCTTTTAGATAAATAGGCTAAGATATTTATGCATCCTGTTTAGGGATCAAAGAAAAAAAAAAAGCCCCAAAAAAGGGGTCTCCTCAATATGGACAGAAATCAAAAGTATCTAAACTACAAGTATATTTTATCGATGCTTGAAAAGGGCCCAAAAGGAAATCTCTGTAAAAGGGGACTGTTAATAAACAGTGCATTTAAAAAGCCTTGTGTATTCTGCAATGGAGAAACTTTGCTGAATTTAGAAAAAAATCAAAGAACTGCCACATAAAAAAAAAGAATTGCCCCCAAAATCAAAAGGTTTATTTTTTCGCTGTCTCAAAAAAGGCCCTTGGTAAGAACTGTAAAGAAAAGAATGAAATGTCAACATCCTGCATCAAAAAAAAGGGATCAAACTAAAGGTTAATTGGGGAAACCAAAAAAAAGGAAACAGGGACGGAACTTGTCCCTTTGGGGGGGGCCGGGGAGAAAAATCCTCGAAGTAGTTCCTGTTAAGGTAAAACCCAAAGAAAAGGAGAGGTATGAGAAACATATGCCATAGACCCGGCAGTACAGAAAATTCCCTGAAGGTCAGAGACAATTCCTTCAAGGGAAGAACAAAAATATTCCCAAAACATGAGTAATTATGATAATGATTCAAGATCAACCCAAGTTCTGTTTTATCACATTTACAAGTCTGGGTCCAATGATTTAATATATTGATTTCCCAAAGGGGTCTTTACACAGGTCCCATTCCGTGAACAGAAAGTTTTCCCCTAAAAGAAGATTTAATAAGTGGGCATATCTTAAAGGGGCGTTATCTCATATTGACTCTAAGTTGATCTTTTAATAGGAATCAACTACCTAAAAATTTTTCAAAAGCCCGAATCTCCTACCCAAAAGGAGGTGGACCTCATGCTATAAAGACTGCACATGGATGGGGGGTTGGGGGACCATAAAAAGAGATAGGCCCCTCGCAAAAACAAAGTGGAAGCTGTCCAAACATTCAATAAATTTTGGGTCAAAAAAGAGATTGAAGATATGTTGGCAACATATAAACAGATTTTCCAGTGGCGCTTGAAAAAAAGGTCGCGGGAGGAAAAAAAAAGTTCTTTTTAGCTTCAGAATTTTGGGAGACTGGGGGGGACTATTGTTTAAATTTCCCTTTTGAAGGATGAAACATTTAAAAATGCAGAAAACCTCTGTATTTTTTGAAGGCGGCTTTTGGGACTCAAAAAAAACAAAAAATTGGTTTTCCCCGAAGACTATAAACCCTTCTGAAAGACATTATTGAAAAGGGGTTATGATGTCAAGGTCCCCAAAAAAACCCTAAATTGCAATAAAGGGGGGGGGGTACACCCCACACCCCGGGTGTGTATCACCCAAAAAAAAAACCCCGTTGTGGCGTTAAAAATGGACAAAATCAAAAGGTTTTTCATCAAAATGAGATTCGGGCAAAAATCCCCTTTTTATATGGCAAAAAATTAAATTTTAGAGATATTCAAAATGAATTTTGGATATCTTTAAATGAAAACAAGATATTAAAACTGTTTTGAATATCTTAAAAAATTTTTCCTTACATTTAAGATATCTGAAATACATTTGAGATATTCAATGACAAATATCTAAAAACGTTTCAGATATCTCAAAAAAATTTTTTTTCCTTTTTTAAAAAATTCTCAAAAAAATTTTCAAATATCTAAATTGATTTCATCATTTTGATATCTTAAATGCTTTTCAAGATATCTAAAAAATCATTTCCTGAAAAATTCCCTTTTATTTCAATGGGACTTTTTTTATTATAAGATATTTTAAAAATGTTTTGAGATATCTTAAAAATAAGGGGAAGTGATGTTGAGATATCTAAAATGTTTTGAGATATCTAAAAATGGACGGAAGTGTTTAAGATATCGGGAAATGTTTTGAATATCTTAAATTTTTGAGATATCTAAAATGCTATTGAGATATTTTGAAAAAATTTGGGCCCTTTTTAAAGATATTTTAAAAATGCATTTTAGATTCTTAAATACATATTAATATCTAAAAGGGAAGAAACCTTTTTAAGATATCATAAAATTAATTTTAGATATCAAAAAAATGTATTTCAATATCGAAAAAATTTTTTTCAAATATCTTAAATCTTTAAGATATATAAATTATTTTTCGAATATCTAAAAATAACTTCCTTCTCTTTTTAAGATATCCCAAATTATTTGGATATTTAAATGTTTAGATATCTTAAAATGATTTCCCTCACATTCAAGATATCTAAAAAATTTTTCAAATATCTTAAAAAATTTTACATTTCAAAAATCTCAAATACATTTCAAGATATTTAAAATAATTTCCGAAATTTCAAGATATCTCAAATACATTTTCAAAACTTTTTTTAAAGGTTACTCCTTTCAGATTCTCATGGCGGGGCAGAACTTCTAAAATTTTTAGGACTATTAGAACTGTGTTCACTGCAATAGAAAGAAATATTCGGGAATTGGATTGATTCTGATCAAAATTTATTGCAAAATAAAAACACAACTTTAAATTTTCATTGGCATTACCAGAAAATTTTGAGTAAAATTAGAGACTGTTTTGAGGATTTTACCACGATTGAAAGATATGACAAACTCCCCCCAAAGTTATCAACAACTTTCTTGCTATGCATTAAAAAGGTAAGCTTTAAAAAAGATGAATGCCATTTAAATTAATTTTAAAAAAAAAAAAAAGTAAACTGATAAATGGGGCAAACATTTTTTTGTGCAGTTGAATAATATTTATTCTTTTTTGGGTATAGTTTAGAAAACTAAACTTTGAAAGGAATGTCAAACAATTGATGAAATTTTTAATCATAATTTATTAAAAAAACTAGTCTTTGTTTGTGGATAATGCCGCAGACTTTCTTTCTGATAAATCATTTAACATATGTACATATAACTCATTAATTTTTTTCTTTTGAACTGAATCCCCTAGGGTTGAAAAAATTTAAACCCTTTGTCTTTGACTTTTTTAAAAATTTATTTTTTTTTTAAAAAATAATCAAGACGATTTAAATGCAGTATATTACAGTGGGTTTTTTTTCCCCTCAATTTCATAGTTTCTTTAAAACCCCCGTGTTGCATATGTTGGCCCAGTTATTTCCTGATACTTGACTCGTGAGGTAATTGTTTAATCAAGCTGAAATCTAAAATAAATGTGGTTACTGCCCCCCCCCACCCCGTCCTTTCTTGTCCGTTACCATACTGTTTTCATTATAATAGTAGCCCCATGAAAGGGGAAAAAGAATCCCTAAGGAACTTTTAAATATATCACTGTTTATCTGCAATATTTCGAACTGTATCTTTGTGTAACTTTTTTTAATTCGTTCTGCATTAGGATAAATTTTTTTTTATTACAACAATACTCATTGTAATTTTACCTGAATTTCTGGCTTTTAACTAGAATATCCACTTTTTTATGTCCTGTCTTTTAATTTTTGTTCAGCAGTACTGGGCACAAAATATGAAAGGAAAAAATGCGTCTTGGTTCTCATTCAAAACCCCGCTGTATGACAACTCTACCAGTTAAAAATGACCCGGTGACTTAATAACATGTTCTGACATTGAAAAACAAAAAAAAAAAATGTGGGGGGCAAATTTTACTCCACTGTAAAGCACCTCAACTTTTTTCATCCTTAAGCCCAAGTCCAGGGCTTTTTAACAACCTTGTCATCAGTTTAAAATTTAAACTTAATTTCTACATTTATTTTCAATGAATACAGTATTTCAAAAACGCCATTTTGGAATATTCATAGGAGGGCAGTGTGGTGACAGGAGAATGAAGTTTTTGCATCTGCCAACAGACTAAACCCGAATTAATCATACTCCTGGCGGTGTCCATGTTTCATTTGCCCTTTTCCCTTAGTTCCTCCCCGAAATCCAAAAACATGCACTTAGCTAGACTGGGTGTCCCAAATTCTCCTTTTTTAAAGTCAGTTGGGTTTTTGTCCATGCATGCAGCATTTTTTGTCCCAACCTTCTGGAATCAGTCCCAGCCTCACCCCAACCGAAATTTTATTAAACCTTCACAATGGGATGTGTCCAGTGCTGACTTGAACAGAAGATAATGAGAAGTTTGGTAAAACCTGTGGGTTGTTATTAGTTTTTCACCAAACATTTCCTTATAATTTTTATATTCATTTTTTTTTTTTGCGTTTTCTTTTATCCGTAATTTAATGTATATTCGTTTCTTGTTTAGTCCATCAAGTCATTCATAAAAATCCATCAGTAAACACTAAAAATGTTTTTTATATGAATTAACAATCATGACACAAATGACTAATAAACACAAACACAGCACGAAAAGTATTTTCAACCGGTTTTATACATAATGAAAATTTCCTTTTTTTTTGGTATATTCATTAGTAAATCGGTATTGCTGCATAAACATTTTAAAATTTTCAAAATGAATTTTATTCTTTGAAATTAACTGTTTTAGTAAATTGTTCATAAATAATATTAGTAAAATTTGTTGTTAATTGACAAAGTAGGATGTTTATTATTATTCTTTTAAATTGTTTCATAATAGGTCAGTTGGTTTTTAAAGTTTAAATCTCAAAAAAACAACTGAAGTAAAATTTCCAAAAAAATAAATGGGAAAATAATTGCAGAAACATAGGATGTTCTGCATCTTATATTTATAACCCCAAATAGGGGCTTTACCAAATCAAAAATTTAGCAGTATAACAGATAATTAACTGGATGAAGAATGCAAAAAAACCAAAATTGTCAAATCTGGTTCTGGGGTACTTATTTTTTGTATTTTTTTTCACTCCCGTTAAATTGATTTAAACAAAAATATATTAAATTTGGGAAAACAAAATATTAAAATATCTGTTGGTTATTTCACAAATTCTTCAGTAAGCATAAAAACAACAATTTTAAAATCAGTTCTACCCATGGGTTTGCATCTTCCCCCATTCTGCATGGTTTCATCTGGTTTGGCTCCCGTTCTTCCCCCTGCCCAAAACTCAGGTTTGGTGAATCCACAAATTAGCCCCTGATTGTGTTTATGGGTCCCCCGAGTGGACTGGGGACCCCGTCAGGGTTTTTCCCCTTTTTGTGCCAATTGTTGCCCCCCCGCAACCCGGTCTGGGTTGAGCGGTTGAAAATGACACTATGTAAAGTGGAAGAAAAGAAATTTTTTAAAGGAAAAAGATATCCACACAAAACTTCTATAACAATTTAACATAATGATAATAAAAATATACAGTAAGAAAAGAACAGTAAAAAAAAAAAGTGTACTTTTTTATCTTTTTTAAAATCAATAATCAATAAACTTGCATATAGCTATGGTGGTTTAAAAGTGAGCAAAGGCCACAATTTTTTAAAAAAAAATAACTTTAATTAAAAAGTTTATGATCAATCCATCGTTCATTCACTTATTGAGATTACTTTTTCCCATTCATTCCTTTCAGACCTTCTTATTCAATTTAGAATAATCTGGACCAAAGAATTCCCCTTTTGCATTGTCAACAAGGAGGAACCCTACCCCATTCTGGGGGGCATGTTAATCCAAAAATTTGCGTTCCACCTCAATTTAGGTTATTTTTTTCCCAACCTGTATTCTACTTGGGTATGGAAAAACTATATAAACAGAGATGGAATTTGCAAAAAACAGACAGTGAGCAAGTTCACAAAAAATAATAATTTTTAAGCTGTGAAACAACACTTTTTTTATTTTCGCTCCCCGGAAAAAAAAAAAAAAAAACACATAAAAACTAATATATTAAAACAGTTAAAAACTAGGGGGCATAGTTTTTTTAAAAAATATTAAATATAAAAAGCTCTTTTTTTTTCACCAAAAAAAGCCCTGTGATAAGGGTCCTTGTCTCGGTTGGGCCCCCACTCCAGGGCCAGCTTGGATTAATAGGATTGGGAATGACTGACTGACTGACTGTCCAAATCATTTTTTTTGTCTTTTGACATAGAATATCATATCTAAATTTAAAAACTTTTCACAACAAATCAGCCAAGAATAATTTGAACTATATTTATGTTTTGAGTATTTTACATAATGTCATAGCACCCAACAACTGCTGTGACACAATGCTGTCCATCCCCAAACCCTCCATTCATTTTTTTAAATCCACTTTATCCCAAGGGTCACAGGGTAACTGGGCCTATTTCCCGTAACATCAGGGGCAAGGAGGAACAATCCTGGATGGGTCATCAGTCCATCACAGGGTGATCAAAACACACACAAACATATCTGAGGCCAATTTAGCATCCCTTTACACTAACCTGCCCTTTTTTACTGTGGGGGAAAAACAGTGCCACAGGAGAAATTCAAACTTCCCCCGGAGAGGACTGGGATGTGAACAAAACAGCACACCACTATACCACCATGCCTCACTCCCTTCCATTTCATTAATTCTTATTGAAAATTCCTTATCAACAATCTTTTAAAATAAAAAATGTTCCCCGCCAAGACCTTACAAGTTTATGTAGCTGTAATGATCACAAAAAAAAGATTTAGTTTCCTTACAAGATAAAATTTCCTTAATTACAAACCCCACAATCGTTTAATGTTTTAAAAATTTTCAGTTAATTTAAAAAAGTTCAAATTATTTTTTAACAGATGATGTCAGGAATGCTAAAACAAGGGAAAATGCAAAGGGGCAACTCCCATGCCTTTTGGAACGACCCCAATTCACTGCTCAGGTGGTCACAAACTGTTCAAAGAAAGGGCTCCCTGCCCCCCTAACAGTATATGGCCTTTACGTCATAAATTATAAAATAAAAAAACTTATGGGGTTTATTTCTTAATTTAATGAATATCATTTTCCTTCATTATTGTCTTAAGTGACCAAATTAATATTTACACTTTTTGTTTATACAGCTATATGTTTTGATAAAATAAGGTTTTTTTTTTCAAGTAATAGAAAATAAATAGGTAATTATTTTAATTCTAAACATTTTTTTATCCAGAAAACAGTTTCCATATCTGTATTAAACATTCATTATTTGTTTTTCCTTCTGGAAAATAATCTATAATTCAATTTTTTTACTAAACTGCACATTTTAACATTTTTTTTTTTTGATGGATAGGTAGGCTTTGTTGTACATGGGCTATCGATGGCTTCTCCCCTCTAATACCCTTAAGTTGTGCTACAAATAATTTTCTTCACGGTGTACAGACTTTCTGCAGGGGGTGCCTACAGTATGGATTACCATTAAGAGTGAGGTCTGAAAGGCACAGAAAAAGTTCAGGGACCTCTTTAAATGCCTCAGAGGATTACCTGGACCATATAACTGGACTTTTTTCACAACCGAAAAAATTTAAGGCTATGGAGATGTATTTCCAAAGGTTCTCTTCCCATCTCAAAAATTTTTTAAAATAAGATGAGGTTACTTGAAGAAGGGAATGGTTTACCAAAAAGGGTGTCTAAAAATTTTTTCTATAACAATTAATCAAAGATTGGAAATGTTTGAGAAGGCTGGGAAAAAGATAGAATTTGAACTGAACACAACAAAAAACACCGGAACAAATATGGTTTGATCCTTGCCACTACATCTCCCAAAAATCTTTTGACATGAATCACAACAGTTTAGAAATTTAATAGAAAATTTAAAAAGAATAGGCCCTCATTTTCCAAGTGCAAATATGGAGCCTCAGGGCATTCAACCCCTTAAATTTTTCCCGAATCTAAAATCACAAAATGTATTCGCTTGAAAAAATTTAAAAAATAAATATATTTTTTGGGGAAAAAGGGCCCAAAGAGTTATTAAAAAACCCAAACATAATGTCACTTCATTTTGATGAGTATTAAAAATTGTTCATGAGCATTCAAAAGGGCCAGCATCAACAGTAATGCAACCCATGGTAAGTAACCTATAACCAAACTAAATTCATTTTTCTTTTTGTAAATGGTCTTCGTTATTTATGGTAATGATTGTTTGTGGAACTAATTCTGTAAAAATTTACAATAAAAAAAACATGATTAAGCATTAACTACATTTATTTTTCAGTGTTATTCATTTTTAAAAAATGCCAAATATTTTTTTTTTAATTTTTTAAAAGAAAAAAAAACTTTCTTTTTCTGTTTCCCTTCCCATTAAACCCAAAATTTTGGCATGCCTTGACATTGACACATAATCCACCAACCAAAACTTTGAAAAAAAATTTTTTTTTTAATGAAGTTGAATAAAAAAGATGAAATTTGTTTTAAAAAACCTAAAATTTGAATTAATTTAACAATTTTTAAATCAACAACTTTTCTGAAAACAATACACATTCACATATTATCTTCGAAATATTTTTAAATTACAATATCAGAAACTTTAAATGGTGAAAGTAAACAGGTTTCAAATATAAACTGAAAAACACCTTTTTGATCTATCAAAAAGTAAATTTTAGATAATACTGTTGTAGTTGGTGCTATTATTTGTTCTGTTTTAATTTTAAAAAATTTTTTAAATGCAGATTATAATGTTACACCGTTTTGTAAACAAATATCCCACTTTGGGTAAACCCCTTCTGAAAAAAGATTTTGAATATATGAAATTTGCATGAAAATATCAGCTATACCCCAAAAGAATTGCTCTCCCAAAAAACATATTATCTATTGTGTCAACCTGAATTTCAGTTACTAGTAAAAAAAAATCAAGTTTCATTCAAAAACATTTTAATGTTTTGTTGTTTTTAGTTTCATAAAATGGTTTCCAAATGTACCAGAATTAAATAATTTTAAATTTCTTTTTAAAATTTTTGAACGATGTATAGCCAACTAATTTCAAAATTTACTCAAGTATGTGCAATGGGTTGGAAACCCCACAACCGTTTTAATGTAATATTGATTTCCCGCAGGCTTAAAGGGGAACCTGGACAAAATCAAAAAGGCAGTTCCTCAGAAACTATTTACAATGAAATTACCAATAATAATATGCAAATTTTCCTCTGGCCTGAGATCTTTCTGTTTAAAAACATTCAAAAACGTTCTGTGTTCATTTCTTTTGCCAGTATAGGGAGGGGAAAATTAGTCAATATCTCTGTGACCAAAAACTGTGAAATGGGGAAACTGGAATTGACTTTCATAAAATTTTTGAAACCCTGGGTTTTTTTTTGTTCATTTTTGCAATAAAAATGATCTGATCTAAGATTTATAGGTGTTGGGATACTATGCATCTTTTTCAGAAAAAAACTTAAGAGCTCTTTTTTTCAAAGTCTCTTAATGTTTAAATGGTTTTGCTTTTTGGGGGGATTTTTCGGAACAGTTCAAACGAAAAATCATCTATAAGAATATTATTTGAATGGGGGTATTAAATACAATAGAAAACAATGTTGACTACAGAATCTTGGATACATCTATTTAGCTGACACATATGAACAATACTCTTCCCAAATTTTAAAATTTTTGTGCTTTTTGATAAGTAGAGAGGTATACAAGGTACAAGTATCTTCACCTTAAACCACTCAGTGGGCACAGTTCCAAAACAAAAAAAAGATCTTTGTTAATCCCCCAAAGGATTCCCTTTTTCAATAAAAAATCTAGCTTTTGTTGAGGTTTGTTTTCCATAAATTCCTGCATATCATTCAATATTGTTTCCCCTTTTTTTTCGATAATGATTTCTTCCCCCTTTAATCCTTCAATCGAAAAAACCCCATAAAATACAACATGATTTTATAAAAAAAGTGAAAAAAAATTTAAATGTGGAATATATACAGTAATCAAAAAGTAGGGGGACAGACATTTTGAGTCTATAGGAAGGACATTAAAGAGGATTCTGGTGGAAAAAAACATGACACCTTGAATTTTTAATGGACTGATTCTTAAGAGAAAGTGTTGGAGCAAAAGTAAGGACATTCAAACATCACAATTATGTGAAGGGTTGTTTTACCAAATTTGAGGCTTAATTGATTGTTGACTGTATTTCTTAAAATCAAATAGATGCATTCCTTTTCTAAAATGTAGTCAATGTATAGTACTCAATTTGTAAATTATAATAGTTTTGGCTAGATTTATGTGCGGTGACTGAAAATACCCTGGTAAAACTTCATCCAACTTCGAGTTATTTCAGCCCTCATAGTTCGTTACTAACCGCGTTTCTTTTTTTTTTTTTTTTTTTTACCATGTCCTGTTTGGCTGTGAACAATCAGAATTGATGTCTGAATGCTGCGACTAGCCTTACAGTTTTCTCTCAGGTGGGCGTTACAGCTTCTGCTGCGTCACGCCTGATACCAAAACTTTTATAAAATATTTTTAGATGTTTTTAAGATTCGAACCAACAGGAGACAAAAGTGAAAGAAAAGAAGAGAGAGAAGGAGAGATGGAGGTAAAGAGGGGAAGGGGGGTTTTCGTATAGAATAAACAATAAATGAACCAGAGTCCGCTTCTAGACCTGCAGAAAGGGGAAAAAAAAAACCCAAAGACAAAAACATTGCCATCAGCTATTGAAGATATAAAAATAAAATGTTTTGACAATCATACAGTAATTATTAAAAGGGCTTTTGGGGCCACCCAAACCTTAGATCATGTGCTGAAGATGTCGGTCATTTGAAATCACCATGTGAGCACCTGTTTGGAAATTTTAGTTTCTCTATGGAGCATCAATAGGATTTAAGCCTGACCTGCCCCAAAAATGTGGGAAAAGATGGAGGGTTAAAAACAGAGATCAACAAAACAACAACAACAACATTTTTTTGCCTTTTTTTTAAAATAGTAGCTAAAAATTCTTCCTATTAAAAAATAAAAAAAAAAAACTTTTTAAAAAAAATAAATCCTTTAAACCAAAAAATGGGTTCAATGGCCCGGGGGGACGAAAAAAAAAAAAAACTCGGGCGGCTGGAAAAAAAATAAAATCTGTGAGTTCCCGACCATGAGACCGCCCAGCCCCCTCGGGAGCATTCTACCTAACAAAAATGAAACAGCCCTCTTTGGATTTAGGGTTCTCAGGGAAGGGCTTGATGATGATGATGGTCATAGACTTCTTCCTTTTAACCCGTCCATCATTGTTGGAGCACATGGCTTTGAGTAGGTGGAGGTGGGGGGGCCACCAAAAAAAACCCGGGGAAAAAAGAAACAGAAAATGGGGGGTCAGTACCATTTTAGAGCCACCATGAATATTGTTATGATGAATTGAACATAATTAGGATTAAGTTAAATTACGTTTAAAAATGAAGTTAAAAAAAGGCCATTTTAAAAAGTAATGTGTTTTAAACAGTGTTTTAAATGCTCTACTGTATCACCTGGCAATTTCCCTTTTGGACTTTTCCCAAACGGTGCATAACAGCAAAAGGCCCGCCTCACCACTTCTTTTAAGTTTTTTCTTGGAATTCAAAAGGGAGCACTCATTTGAGGATCTGGGTTGATTTGGAATATAAGGTGTCAGACATTCCGATATATAAGAGGGGGGCGAATTATTAAAGGGCTTTATAAACCATAAGCAAATTTTTAAAAGTCAATTCTGAATGCACAGGAAACCCAGTGGTACATCAAAACTGGAGAAATTTGGTTTTTTTTTTCCTAGTTAGGTTCTAGACTGCATTCTCCCTATTCAACGTTTATATTTTTTTGGGGTATCCTGGGGGAGTGCGTTACAGTAATCTAGTGACTGAAAAAGCATGAACTAATTTCTCAATCTTTCAGTGATAAAGAGGTCTAACTTTACTTATGTTTCTTAAGTAAAAAAAATCTGTCCTAATGATCTGTTTAAATATGTGATTTAAAATTGATTACATAACAATCCCCCCTAACTTTTACCTCCTCTTGACTTTTAATCCTAATTACCCAGTTTTTTCTAATAGCTTCATTTATTTTATTGCTGATCACTAAAATTTCATTTTTCTCTTTTTTTAAACGGAAATACTATTCATCCATTCTGAATCAAGCCCAACATTGTGTTAGTGAATCAAAATAGGGTCATCAGGTGCTGTAAAAACCTTTGTCATCCATAGCTGTGGTCTCATTGGGCCCTGGATAATCTGCCCTAACGGGCTTAGTTAAAAAACGCGGCCCCGGATGGGCCGGGAACACCATATTGGATATCTTTTCTTGGGGTTTAATTCCCAAACTAAAAAATATTTTCCCCCTGTCAGGTGATTCAAAACCAATTTAAGACACTGCAAAAGGCCCCATTTTGGGGATTTCTAAGAATGTTGTGATCAATTTCAAATGCAACACTCAGATCTAAAAAGGATGAGAACAGATAAATGGGCCCCTGTCTGCATTTACCAAGTTTTATTCTAACGGGGCCCTTTCTGTGCTTGATTTGTTCTAAAACCACTGAAAATTTTCAAATACATGTTTATTTGGTGGTCATTTAACTGCATAATGACTGCCTTCTCTAGAACTTTTCAAGAAAGGGCAAGTTAGAGATGGGTCTAAAACAAACTGAGGGGCAAATTATGTTTCTTAATAGGGTTTCTACACGGGCTTAAGACAGTCTGGAAGCCCCCGTATCTATAAAATTTTCTATTCCAAAACATTATCAATTACCCTGATACTTCTTTGAAAAACCTTGTTTTCGGGTCAGGGAAGGGGGGGAGGTTTTAATTGAGAATTTTTTTTGTAAATCAGGTAAAATCTGTGAAAAGTTTAATTTGTTTATAACAGGGTGTTGGGGTTTAGGGATCCTTAGTGTTGGAGGGGTATACTATGTTATTTCAAATTTATTTTTTGATTAAAAAATACAGCGACAGCCTCACGGTTTCACTGGAAGCACTTGGAGGCATTTTGAGCTACCTGGGTTTATGGTGATCAATTGTTGAAAATAAGACTCTGGATTACTAGCATTGTTTTTATAATATTGAAATGCGTCTCTCAAGCGGACAGTGTTTTATTCTTTTTTTTTTTTAATATTTGTGTGGATAGTAAGTTTCTCTTCCTCCATTGGGCCCCCACTCCCACATTTCTCTTTAAATCAGCACTCTTTGGGGCTTCCTGGTATAACAATGCTAGAAATTTTTTACTGTCTTTTCAGGTGCAACTATGTCAACACACTCTCCAAATTAAATCCCACCTTACTATTTACATTGTCCTCGCTATTAAATGGCCTTTTTAACGGACTGATTTTAAAATGTTTGTAAGTTTTTTAAACTGCTGCCCAATCAAAAGGGGTTTTTAACAATATGCTTCTCATGAGGGCCTCCCCAGCGCTGAGACTCTGGGGGGCCGTCCCGAAGCCCCCCCCCCCAAGGCGAAGGTCACCGGGGTCCCGCACCGTCAAGTCCCGGGAGATATTGCAAGCCCTCAGGCCCCCGCCCCCTCTTCCCTGGGCGCCCCGGGCCCCGGGAAACCCCCCCGGGACCCGGGGGGGACCACCCGCCGGGGCCCAAAGGCCAGGGGAAACCCAGATCCCCCGGGGAGCCGGGGGGGGACAGATGCTAAAAGGGGGGGAGGTGGAAAAAGATTTGTAGATTTCCAGATGTCCCAGGAGAGGAGGGGCAAAACCCCACCCCGACATATACAGTCACACACAAACACAGTCCTCCCCCCCTCCCCCTGCTCTCCCCATACATACAACCCAAAACTTACAAGGATTCGAACACCCATTCACCTCCCCACACACCTACCCAACTCTGGTCCGGTGCTGCCGTCCAGTCAACCCTTCCCGGAAATCAGGTTAGCCCCCTTCCGGGGTAATAGTGGAGGCACCACCGTCCCCCGCAGAAAAGCAACCCCCCTCCAGACCACAGGCAGGCGGCTCCCTCCTACCCCCAGCCCCGGGGGCTTTGGGGGAACAGAGGGGGAAAAAGACCTTTGGGCTCCCCCCGCCTGCTCTAATGTAATGTTGGTTGTGTTGTGGTGCTTTTTTTGGTTTTGGGGGGGGCGTCCGCCCATGTGCCTACACCAGCTGATGGTTAAAAACCCACGGGTTCCCCCTTTTCCCCCTCCCCCCATTTCCCAGCCCCCCCTTCCCCAGGGGGCCCCCCCCCCAACCAACCCCAGGCCCACCCAACCACCCAGCCCTCCCCCCGGCCCCCCCTAACCCCCCAAAGGCCCCAAAACCCCAACCCCCCCGGGCCCAAGCCCAGCCACACCCCCAAAACCCCCAGAACCCCCCGGGGATTCCAACCCAAACCCCCCCCTCCCCCCCCAAACCCCCTTTCCCCGACCCTCCACCCCCAAAGGGAACCGAAAACCAAAATTGAAAAAAAGGGCGAGGCTGCCCCAAAGGTAAAGAAAAAAAAAAGGGGGAAAGGTTTCAATTATTTTTTTCCTTTAAAAATATTTTTAAATTTTTTCTAAAAGGAAAAATTTTTTCAATGGGAATTTAGGCCCCGAAAAAAAGGGGGAAATTGGAATCCATTTTTGGGTTTTCAAAACCTAAAGGTACATACCCAGTCGGGTTTAAACCCCGGGGTTTTCCCTTGCGGGGTTGTCAGATCCCAATTCTGAAATCCACCTGCTTGCCTGTTTAAATTTTGTTTGATTTTGTAAAGGGGGGTTTTTTTTTTTTAAAAAAAAAGTTTGAAAAACATAAACGTTTAAAAGCCCCTTTTAAATTGCTTGCTCATCTTTTTGGTCAATTTTTATATACTTTAAAATAATTTGGGTGTTTGAGTTACAGAAGTCAATCCTTGAGGGGGAATTTTATTTAAAAATTTTTTTAATACGGGATTTAATTTGGAATATTCTAAAATCTATTCTTGTCTCCCCCAAATTGGGAGACTATTCTGTTAAATAAATAAATCAATCCTTCAAATATGTTTTCCCCATATAGAATTCCTTTATTTTCCCAGTATGGGAGGTTCATCTTTTTATTGTTTTGAAATGTCGGGATTTTTCCCTGGGTGGTCTGCATGAATTAGTGAAGACTCCGTCATTTTAGAATTCCCACCATGCTGTCAGTGGGGGAATTGATATTAAACTTTTAAAATTTTATTTTTGATAAAAAAGGTGGCCCGAAAGCTCTATTTTAAAAAGTTTGCTACATCTAACCAGGACTCATCACGGGTATGTTGTAACCATCTGGTATATTGGAGCCTGTTGGTTAAGAAATAATGATAGAAGTTGGTAGATCCCGCCCTCCTCTATTCTTTGGTCTCTGTAGTGTTTTAAGCTAATTTGTGGAGGTTTATCCTTCCAAAGGAATTTAGTGATGGAGCAGTCCAGGATCTAAACCAATCAGATGATGGCTTGTTTGGGATCATAGTAATTGATTCTTGGTAAAACCATCATTTTATGTGGCAACCCTCCCAAGTGATATCGGTGGGATTTCCCTCTAGCAAGATCATCTTCCACTTCTTTAATAGTGGGATGAGTTAGTTAAATTAATCTGCCAGCCTGGGAGACATGAATGCCCAGTTGTAATATTCTGATTCCAATTGTGTATTAAGGAATTGACAAGAGAATTAATTTGGGAAAAACTGTGGATTTTAACCCGTTTATTGAATAATCTGAAACTCTTGAAAGAGTTTATTAGTTCAATTGCCTGGGGAGAGAGAGGATTGAAATTCTGAAGATAAAGTAACACGCCCTCTGCATAAAGACTGATTTTGTTCTATGTTCTTCACTTCATGCCTTTATCTGTGTTTGCCCGATTGCTGCTGTTTGTGGTTCAATAAAGATAGGGAAATAGGAGGGGAGAGGGGGACTGCCTCTCCCTCTGAAGCAACTATCTGATGTTTGGTCATTTGTCCCGGCGCATGCTGTTGGTGAACTGTATAATATTTTTCCAGTTTATGAAGAAATTTCCCAAAAACCCAAATTTTATGTAAAGTTGCAAATAAGAACCCAGTTTCTTCTATCAAAAGCCTTTTCATCGAGATAATAATACTGGTTTCCATGTTTCTGCTATAAGAAAATCTATTGTTGAGTAATCTCGGAATTTTTGGATGAATGTCTCCCCTTTAAAGAAACCAGTTTGTCTGGATGTATTATGAAAGGGTTACCTTCTCAATCTTTTGAAGGCTTTCAAATTATTTTGAGGTCAAAAATTAATTAAAGTGGGCGAATGCGGGAGGAAATATAGGATCTTTGTGGTTTTAACAGGAGATAATGTTGGCTGAATTCATGTTTACGTAGTCTACCATTTTTCTATTTCACTCATCATTCTGAAGAATGTTGGAGCCAGAATGATCCAGAATTCTTTAGAACTCTGCTGGAAACCCATCTGACCTGGAGCCTTCCTATTTGATGGAGTTAAGGCCCTGAAGCTCATCTGATAATGGGGAGTCCAGGACTGGCGCTATCGATAATTTAGGAAGTATTATCCTGTCAGAAACTCATTGATTTTCATTATCTGATGGGTTAATCTTGGTGATACAAGGTTTGTAAAAATCCTGAAAGTGTTGTTTATTCTTTCAGGGTCATATACTATATTCCCAGTTGAGTCTTTAACAGCAGATATGGCAGTTTTCTTTGTTTATTTTTTAAATGGTTGGCTAAAAACTTGCCTGATTTATTACTGTGTTCAAAGTTTTTTATTCAGTGTCTTTGTGCTAAAATTGTGTTTTTTGTCAATAATTCCTTTTAAATTCTAGTTTTCTTTAAATTTGTTTTGTAATTCTTTCTGGGACCTCAGAGCTAATGATTTCTTCTAATTCCTGAATACGTTTTTTTTTCTTTTTCTTATGTGATGAGAAGGAAATTATTTCACCTCATCACTGCTTTCCCGCCTCCCAGAGAACAGATGCTGATGTTCGGAAGGTCATTGTGTTCTAAATATAAAGCCCACTCTTTTTTTAATATTCACAAAACCTTCATCTTTACAGTGACGATAACCTCCAGTTTTTCCTGATGGGATTGTTTTCTTTTTTAACGAGTTAAGGAAACTGGAGCATGTGTGACAACTAGGGTTCCGTCTGAAATGTCAGCCAATAATGAGCTGCTGACTAGAAAATAGTCAAACGTGAGTGAGAGGATGAACGGTGAGAAAAAAAGTATAAATTTCTACGGCTGGGATAAAAGATCGCCAGCCCTCCAAGCCCATAATCACTCATATACTGTTTGACTATATTAGTGGAATGCCAATTGGCTGAGTCCCAGCGTACTGAGCCTGTCTGGAAAAGATCCATCCAAAATTAAAATCTCTAAGTATAAGTGGACAGTCCAAGTGTTCGGAGTACAGAAAAAATTATGAAAAAAACGTATCTATGTTTGGACAGTATATGCTACAATACATAAGCTTGATTTTTTATAAAATAGTTTTAGTATTATAAATCTACCATCTGGATGTGTAGTGTCCAATACTTTGAAATTTGTATTTTGTCTTTGTCTAGAGTTATAGGCGGCAGAGAACAGTCTGGAAACTCAGATGTTTTAAGTTCATCTGCAACTGTGGGGAAACCCATGAGTCTCTGAATAAGACAACATCTGCCTGCAGTCTTTAAGCTGATCAAAATCTTTAATCTCTTCTCCAGAGCCAGTTCCATGAACATTCCAACCTGACACCCTTAGTACCATGTTGTGTGTGTGATTAGCCAATGTATGGTGCCTTCATGGATTGTTAAGTAAATAAATGTATAATTTAATCTAAGAAAAAGAAAAAAAAAAAATATATATATAAATAAAAATAAACAATAAATATAAATAAATAATTTAAATAATGACAATAATAATATTATTAGCTGATGATAATAATAATTATGTGAAAATAATAATATTAATTTGAAAATAAATAATAATAATAAAATAAATAAAATAAAATACTAATAATAAAGTGCAAATAATAATAATAATGTGATGATAATAATTGATAATAATAATACTAATGCTGATAATAATAATAATATTATAATTTTTAAAAATTTTCTGGGGGTTCAACTTGTCCAAAAAACTTTTAAACCCCTTTTGAAATTTTAAAAACTGGGAGGGTTAAGGGGGGGATAATTCCTTTTTTGGGGGGGGGTCCGAGGGGGAATCCCTCAAAAGGTTTTTCTTTTGGCCAATCGGTTTTAAGGGGGGGCTGCATTTAAGGTTTCAAGATTCGGCGCCAGGGCGGAGACGATATTCGCCTGGGGGGTTAATGAAAATTTAGGGGGGCTTTTGTATAGGGGGGTTTTGGGTTATAAATCATTTGGAAATTTTGCCCAAAATTTTTGACTTTCCTTTTTGTAGTTTAGGCGAAAGTCTCAAAACTTTTATCAAGCAACTGGATTTTCGAAAGACAATCTCCTAGTTCTTATCATCAATCTTTAGTGTCGCGTCCCAGAGTTCATGAACAGGAACAATCCGACGTGGCGTAGTTACCTAGCTAGTGCTTGTGTGCACGTTGTACTAATGTATAATTATTAAAATATAGAAATTATAAATTAAAAAATTTATCGTATAATATAATAATATGTATTTGCTCATTCATCTAAAATGATATTGTATCATATGTAAATATGGCTGAAAGTGTATTGTGCAAAATTATAACTAGAAAATAAAATTTACAGTGAGGTAATTCAGCTGATAATACAATAAATTCTACAAGGAGCATGTGATTTGAGTCTTAGCTGTTCTTAGATAATTTCTGAACAATACAAAGCATAAGGAAAGCATAAACGTTGCCTTGTGAATCAGAAAAAGAAGCATGGTGAGGCAGATGTGTGTAATTTATACGATATTCTCTTTCTCGCTGTCAGATCTTTGGATTTACTGTGATACGAGTGAAAATACTCTGAGGGTGCAGTGAGAGTAAAATGGAAAACCCCTAAAGGGAGAAAAGAAGAAGAAGGTGCAGGGGTATGCTAAAGCAGCTATGGTCATTAGAATAGTTGACCATTCTTTTGGACCATTATATTGTTACTGGTGCTGACAGATAGAGTATCACTCCCTTGAACCCTTGTCAGACTCAAAACAGATAAAAGTCCAAGCTAAACTTATATTTGTTCACAGTGCACAAGCACCTCCTCCCATAATACTTATTAAATAATATAACTACAAACACCGCTCCCAATTTGCTTTGCCCTCACACCCAAATTTCCCTGCTCGCTGGAGCTCCCACAATCCTTTATTCTGACCGAAGTATTTCCCAATCCCAGTCCATGTGGATCTCCTTAGCACCCAGGTCAGATAAAGGTCTTTCTTCACCTAGCTATGTCATCTCTTGTCCATGGATGACATACTTTGGTAGACAATAACCATTGTTCCTCCTCGCATCTCCAGGGCCCATGTATCCAAGCAGGCTGTGTTAAAACCCAATGTCCAGTATTCGGGCTTCCATGCGGAGGATGCAATCCATCTGCGGAGGTGGAATTTCGGATGAACAGCTCACTATCCACTGAGACTTCACTAGATGCTTAAACTAAAAACAATATGGGTTAACACTTTATAAACTAATTGGATCCCGAAAAAAATGGTAACCCACAGAAACAATAGCACTGCTTTGATGGTGACAGGTGTATGAGGACCTGGAAATGTGCGTTTTTAAAGTTTAGGGAACATTTAATTTAACGGGAAACATTCTTATCCGATTTTTTGGGCAAACCCTTTAAGGTCCCCCTTTTCGCAAACATTGTCCCGTGCCTTGGGCCCTGTAAAGGGCTTTAAAAACAACTACACTGATTCCCGGACAGCAGGTAGAGTTTTTAGAAAAAAAGTTGCCTTTTTGACCTTCACTACATTTGATGGGATTTTTTAAAAGTTGATGGAATGGCTTTGTTCTGGGGCCCGTTTTTTTTTGCATGTTTTGTAAAAGGGTTTTAATGTTCAAAAATAATATGGATTCAAACCCAAGGGATAATTACATATATGATGAAAAAACTTTTCCCTTTTTGACTTTTTTTGATATTTTTTTTATTAAATCTTTGTTTTATCTTGTTAATAATTTTTTACATTTGTTACTTGGGTCTTACTTTTTAATTCTTTTAAATTTACTCAAATTTTAAAAAAAGTTACAAGGTTTGCTTCATTGAGCATCAAGGAAGGCCATAATTTATTTTTTTGGGGCAAGGGTAAACAAGAACAACAAAAAATAATAATTTGAGAAAATGGCAAAAAAAAACACAACAGCGGGGGCTAAGTTTTCCTGGTTACGTTAAAAATCTTGGGGAGATAATATTATTTAATTATTAAATTTCATCACTTTGGAAAAGAATATTTAAATTTAAAAAATTACTGTCTTTACAAAGAAGCATTGCAAAACAATATTACTGCAAAGGTTTTATATAAAAACATAACAAGTATTTAATGAAAAACATTTTATGGTTTCTTTTAATATTTTAATAAATTTCCTAGTTAAAGGGAAAAGTTAATTATAATCAATTAAAGTAAAAAATAATATATTAAGACGTTTACCCAAATGTTTTATTTGTTTTGGGATGTCCTAACATTTATTTCAAAATATTTCATTTCATTTCAAAAATCAACCAAAATGTAAAAAGAGGTTTAAAAAAAATTTTGTTCCATGCTGAAAATTTTCTTTTATTTTTTTTTTCAAATTTTTTTACCTTTTTTTTTTGAAAATTTAAAATAA
>NW_024384166.1:0-9929 GCF_016835505.1 Polypterus senegalus
ACGCCATCTCTGATCTATCATGATGTAGTCGATCATCTGCTGGGTTTGATCTCCGGGTGAGCTCCATGTCCGTTTCCTTGATGGCTTATGGTTGTTAAGATGGTCGACAAGTAGTTCAAGGCTCTCGTCCTTCCAGAGTGTCCTCACGTTCCAAGTTCTGATTGATGCATAATGTTTTGCATCAATCAGCCTCTCTGTTTGTCTGGTCCTTCCCTGTAACTCATTTAACGAAGTAAACCCCAGGGTTGCCCTAAGTCTACGACGGGCATTATTCTATCCGTCTATCCTTCCAGTGTCCCGCCAGCCTCAGCAAATATACATTGCAAGGCAGGAACAATACGTGAACATGCAAGCGCTGCGGCACCGTGTCCTCACATGTTTATTTATTAACAACTAGTAGAATACCCGCGCTTCGCAGCGGAGAAGTAGTGTGTTAAAGAAGTTATGAAAAGAAAAGCAAACATTTTAAAAATAATGTAAGATGATTGGTAATGTAATTGTTTTGTCATTGATATGAGTGTTGTTGTCATATCTATCTATTTATATTATATATATATATATATATATATATATATATATATATATATATAGCAAAATACCTGCGATTACGTATAACGTAACATGATTGACATTGTAATTGTTTTGTCATTGTCATGAGTGTTGCTGGCATATATATATATATATATATATATATATATATATATATATATACTGTATATATACACACACACATATATACATACTGTATATACAACATATACATATCTACATATATACTGTATATACACATATATATACAAATCTACATATATACATATACATATCTACATTTAAAAAAGCTTTTAAACTGCATTTGAATTCAAAACAGAAACAAAAATATCATCCCTGGTTAAAATTGGGCAGACTTAAAAATAAAGTGGTAGTTTAAGTACTTTAAGTACATTTTCAGAATAGTATTGTCTTTAAATAATAATAACCAAAATTTCACCATAAAGTGCAGTTTTCTTCTTAAAAAAATAAGTCAGAAACATAAAAGGTAATTTGACCAGCTTACTCTTTAAACTCTGAGTAACCTTAGCCAAATTTATTTTGTACATTAGGCTAAAACAGTGTGATCATTGAACATTTTGTAATTAGATGTATTTAGAATTACTAACGGTCACAGAAGTCCAATGATCCCCAGTAAGAGCCACAAAGTCCGCTTTCTGTAATGCATCTAATTTTGCTTGCTTTTCAGTGTGCACAAAACCACGCTTTTATCAAGGCTTCGCTCAGGAAGTCGAAATGATCAGTCGTAGGAATGCGCTTTATTCCGACTGTAACATTTTTGTAGCTGTGATGTGTGCATCAGTGTAATGGATGTACCAGGAAATCATGCATTGACAAAAGTTCCCGTTTGCTTGGAATTGAAAGTGTGATTAAATGCGTTATTTTTTTAACGCATTATGGAGTATATGCATCGAAGCTTCTCAGCTGTACTTGTGCTAATAAAGGGAAACATTTTAAAAATAACGTAACATGATTCTGCGTTAACCTAATATTTTTTCATACGTCCCAAACCAAGGAGATGCGAAGGTAAAATGAATCGGGTAGCGCGTAGCATAGTCAGTACACCCCTTCTCGAATCAACCTCGAATGTCGGCGTTAGAGGCTTAAGACTCTACAATTAGCCACAGCGTGTGGCTTGTCTATGCTAAAGTATGTATTGTAGATCGGGGGTATATATATACATTTATATATATACCCGTATCGAGTGGAGAAGTAGAAGTTATGAAAAGAAAAGGGAACATTTTAAAATAACGTAACATGATTGTCAATATACAGTAATTGTTTTGTGAGTGTTATTGAATGTTGCTGTCATCAAGGATTTGATTATCATTATTTCTTTCAATCAGGCTCGTATTTGTAGGATGTGTTCAAGTTACATTCCGTGTTTGTCAATCGTTGTAAAGATAAGAGGTTTCATTCATCGATTAGTTCCTTACTGCATCAATAAACAGCTCATCTTCCTCTTTATCTGAGACGTGACAAACTGTATGCACGTTTTTTGTTTTTTTTTACGCTGTCTTCCTTTAGCAGGACATTCACTTTTTCCACCGTGTGCTTTGTTTCCGCAGTAGCTGCACTTATGAATATGATTGTATGTATCAGACGCTTCATATTTTTTTGCTGCCTTCTCAATTGTGTAATTCGGTTTTTGTTCAGCACTCTTTGGAACTGTTGCTTTTTGTCTGCGCATTGCGTCAGTTCACGTGAGCCGCTTGGTGTTCTTGCATCAAAGGTTCCCAGCTGTACTGGTGCCATCTCGTGTAATGTCAGCTAAGACCCGGCACTTAAAAGTTTCTCTCGCAGTTTCAATGAGTTTGTGCCAAACACCACCCTGACCATCTCATCTTCCTCTGCATAAGCACAGTCCTTCACCCGTGAATATTTACCGGCAGTGTTTGTATTGGATTGCCGCTGATGGACGGCCTTATATGGGCAGGCACTAAATTACAAACGCTAGTGGCAGCCTGTCTATGAACTTAATTTAATACAAACTTACGGTTCACGCCGTGCTTTGTTTCGCAGTAGCTGTACTTATGAATATGCTTGTATGCATCATTTGCTTCATAATGTTTTTCTGCCTTCTCAATTGTGAAATGGCGCTTTGTGCTCATCGCTGTTTGGAATCTTCCTTGTGCTCTACGTACTTACGTAGGAGGTGTGATGATGTCACACGAAACTCCGCCCCCCACGGCCATCTCCAACTCAAGACTCCATTACATTATATGGGGAAAAATAGCTTCCAGTTATGACCCTTATGCGTAGAATTTCGAAATGAAACCTGCCTAACTTTTGTAAGTAAGCTGTAAGGAATGAGCCTGCCAAATGTCAGCCTTCTACCTACACGGGAAGCTGGAGAATTAGTGATGAGTCAGTCAGTCAGTCAGTGAGTCAGTGAGGGCTTTGCCTTTTATTAGTATAGACTAGCAAAATACCCGCGCTTCGCAGCGAGAAGTAGTGTGTTGAAGAAGCAATGAAAAAGAAAAGGAAACATTTTGAAAATAACGTAACATGATTGTCAATGTAATTGTTTTGTCACTGTTGTGAGTGATGAGTGTTGCTGTCATATATATATATATATATATATATGTATATAGCAGAATACCAAGGCCAGCAGCTGAGAAGTAGTGTGTTAAAGAAGTTATGAAAAAGAAAAGCAAACATTTTAAATATAACGTAAGATGATTGTTAATGTAATTGTTTTGTCATTGATATGAGTGTTGCTGTCATATCTATCTATTTATATATATATATTGTGAACGGCAGCCGGGCACAGACAGGCGGACATGTTGTTGTAAAACCACCACACGTTTATTTACAGAATATTTACAATAATAGGTCACCAAGACCCCCAAATAATGGTCACAAAGACCCAGTCACGTGCACAAACCCCAAACTGTCACTCAGTCCTGGCCACAATGCCTCTCTTCGGGCCGCCTCCACAACTCCTCTAGCCTCGTCCTTCTTCCACCCGACTCTAGCCCTGAATGACGGGAGACGATCCCCTTTTATGGAGGACCCGGATGAGCCCCAGGTGTTCCCGGCAATCTTCTGGCCACGCCCAAGTGTGGCGGAAATGGCGGCTGTCCTCCCGGCTGCTCTCCGGGCGCCGTCATAAATCTTCCCCCCAGCACTTCCTGGTGTGGCAGGAGTGCTGGGGAAACAAGTCCCCAAGGCATTGGGGCGCCTCCTGGCGGTGGCCACGGGCCCCTACAGGGAAGAGCTTCCAAGCCCTTGACCCGTGGCTCCCAAAGCAACCCGGAAGGCAAACCCCACGTGGTCCAGGCAAGGCTCTGACCCTCTTCCGGTCCCTCCTGGCGTCCCGGCCGGGTCATGGCCCCTGGCATCCCTGACAATATATATATATATATATATATATATATATACAGTCAACCCTCGTTTATCGCGGGGGTTGCGTTCCAGACTCTGCCGCGATAAATGAATTTCCGCGAAGTAGAAACCATATGTTTGTATGGTTATTTTTATATATTTTAAGCCCTTATAAACTCTCCCACACTGTTAACATTATTAGAGCCCTCTAGACATGAAATAACACCCTTTAGTCAAACGTTTAAACTGTGCTTCATTACAAGACAGAGATGGCAGTTCTTTCTCACAATTAAAAGAATGCAAACATCTCTTATCTTCAAAGGAGCATCGTGAAGAGCAGATAATGTCAGAGAGAGCGCTCGCTAAGAAAAGCAAACAAAAAATCAATACATACTTTTAAGTATGCGATAAAGCGGCATTTTGTAGAGGGGCGTCCTATCCTTTAGGCAAACAGCCACTGTGTAAACAGCCCCCTCTGCTCACACCCCCTCCGTCAGGCAGAGAGAGTGAAAGAGACAGAGAGAAGCAAACAAAACAAGCGCCATGCGGGAAGCATATCTTTTAGCATTGAGAAGTTTTAGTTAATATGTAATACATGCTCTGATTGGGTAACTTCTTAAGCCATCCGCCAATAGCGTCCCTTGTATGAAATCAACTGGGCAATCAAACTGAGGAAGCATGTAACCTAAATTAAAAGACCCATTGTCCGCAGAAAGCGCGAACCAGCTTAAAAATCCGTGATATATATTTAGATGTGCTTACATTTAAAATCCGCGATAGAGTGAAACCGCGAAAGTCGAAGCGCGATATAGCGAGGGATTACTGTATAGCAAAATACCTGCGATTGGCAGCGGAGAAGTAAAAAGAAAAGGAAACATTTTAATAATAACGTAACATGATTGACAATGTAATTGTTTTGTAATTGTCATGAGTGTTGCTGGCATATATATATATATATATATATATATATATACACACAGACACATATACATATATATACATATACATATATATACACATACTGTATATATACACACACACATATATACATACTGTATATGCAACATATACATATCTACATATATACTGTATATACACATATATATACAAATCTACATATATATATCTACATATATATATATTAGGTGGGACTCGATTAAAAAATTAATCCAATTAATTAGAGGCTGTGTAAGAATTAATCTTGATTAATCGTATGTAATCGACACGTAAATTTGCCCCAAATCGCAAATGTTTTTTTTTTTTATTTAAAACGGTTTTAGTGGGCTTACAGAATCAAATAATAGACATGGACATGAATATTGTAAACTGAAGCTGTTTTAATTTCTGAAAAAAAAGCTTTTAAACTGCATTTGAATTCAAAACAGAAACAAAAATATCATCCCTGGTTAAAATTGGGCAGACTTAAAAATAAAGTGGTAGTTTAAGTACTTTAAGTACATTTTCAGAATAGTATTGTCTTTAAATAATAAAACCAAAATTTCACCATAAAGTGCAGTTTTTCTTCTTAAAAAATAAGTCAGAAACATAAAAGGTAATTTGACCAGCTTACTCTTTAAACTCTGAGTAACATTAGCCAAAATTATTTTGTACATTAGGCTAAAACAGTGTGATCATTGAACATTTTGTAATTAGATGTATTTAGAATTACTAACGGTCACAGAAGTCCAATGATCCCTAGTAAGAGCCACAAAGTCCGCTTTCTGTAATGCATCTAATTTTGCTTGCTTTTCAGTGTGCACAAAACCATGCTTTTATCAAGGCTTCGGAAGTCGAAATGATCAGTCGAGGAACGCGCTTTATTCCGACTCTAACATTTTTGTAGCTGTGATGTGTGCATCAGTGTAATGGATGTACCAGGAAAACATGCATTGACAAAAGTTCCCGCTTGCTTGGAATTGAAAGTGTGATTAAATGCGTATTTTTAACGCTTATGGAGTACATGCATCGAAGCTTCTCAGCTGTGCTTGTGCTAAGAAAGGGAAAATTTTAAAAATAACGTAACATGATTCTGCTAACCTAATATTTTTCATACGTCCCAAACCAAGGAGATGTGAAGGTAAAATGAATCAGGTAGCGCGTACATAGTCAGTACACCCTCTCGGAATCGAACCTCGAATGTCGGCGTTAGAGGCTTAAGACTCTACAATTAGCCACAGCGTGTGGCTTGTCTATGCTAAAGTATGTATTGTAGATCGGGTATATATATACATTTATATATATATACCCGTATCGCAGTGGAGAAGTAGAAGTTATGAAAAGAAAAGGGAACATTTTAAAAAATAACATGATTGTCAATATACAGTAATTGTTTTGTGAGTGTTATTGAATGTTGCTGTCATCAAGGATTTGATTATCATTATTTCTTTCAATCAGGCTCGTATTTGTAGGATGTGTTCAAGTTACATTCCGTGTTTGTCAATCGTTGTAAAGATAAGAGGTTTCATTCATCGATTAGTTCCTTACTGCATCAATAAACAGCTCGTCTTCCTTTTTATCTGTGATGTGACAAACTGCATGCAGGATTTTTTTTTTTTTACACTGTCTTCCTTTAGCGGGACATTCACTTTTTCCACCGTGTGCTTTGTTTCAGCAGTAGCTGCACTTCTGAATATGATTGTATGTATCAGACGCTTCATATTTTTTGCTGCCTTCTCAATTGTGTAATTCGGTTTTTGTTCAGCACTCTTTGAACTGTTGCTTTTGTCTGCGCATTGCGCCAGTTCACGGAGCCGCTTGGTGTTCTTGCATCGAAGGTTCCCAGCTGTACTGGTGCCATCTCGTAATGTCAGCTAAGACCCGCACTTAAAAGTTTCTCTCGCAGTTTCAATGAGTTTGTGCCAAACACCACCCTGACCATCTCATCTTCCTCTGCATAAGCACAGTCCTTCACACGTGAATATTTAGCGGCAGTGTTTGTATTGGATTGCGCTGATGGACGGCCTTATATGGGCAGGCACTAAATTACAAACGCTAGTGGCAGCCTGTCTATGAACTTAATTTAATACAAACTTACGGTTCACGCCGTGCTTTGTTTCCGCATATGCATCATTTGCTTCATAATGTTTTTCTGCCTTCTCAATTGTGAAATGGCGTTTTGTGCTCATCGCTGGAGTTCTTCCTTGTTCTGTACGTACTTACGTAGGAGGCGTGATGATGTGCCCAACTTTTGTAAGTAAGCTGTAAGGAATAAGCCTGCCAAATTTCAGACTTCTACCTACACGGGAAGTTGGAGAATTAGTGATGAGTCAGTGAGTGAGTCAGTGAGTGAGTGAGTGAGTGAGTGAGGGCTTTGCCTTTTATTAGTATAGATTCCCGAAAAAAATTGTAAGATATATTTTGCATTATACAGTAAAATGTTTCCTTCTTAAGAACTCTTTTAATTTAAATGTATTTACTTATTTATCAATCATATGATTGATTGATTCCTGCCTTGAGCCCTGTGTTGGATGGAATTGGCTCCAGCAGACCCCTGTGACCCTGTAGTTAGAATATAGAGGGTTGGATATTGGATGGATGGATGGATGGATGGATGGATGGATGGATGGATGGATGGATGGATGGATGGATGGATGATTGACTGATTGGCTGTATTACCTGTCCTGTTAGTTTGTATCCTTTATTTTTTTAAGTTTCTGCAGCTATATGCGTCTGAATTTCCCCTTTGAATTAATAAAATGTTTCTAATCAAATCTAATCTAAACATGTGTACAATGTGATGCTAAAACATGTCATGCATTCTCTAAGTGGTTATATTTTGTTTTGCTACTGTATGCTGCATATTTAAAAATGGATTGTTTTTGGGATGACCATTTCCAACAACATGAGCTATTTTCATTTCCATGCCCAAATGCTTTGTTACATAGACACTCACACATGTCCCCCACCTCTTGCTCTAGTTCTCATATTCTTGCACTCACCTGTCCTGGAAGGAGACGCAGCCCAGGGACACAAAACGCTTGACTATGGATTTCGACTTCACCCAAGACTGACTGCTACTGTGCTACACTTCACCTATTATAAGACGTCTCCTATGTTCTCTGCACCCCCAGACAGCAAGAGAGAGCAAATAGTAATGCAGGGCAGTGAAATTTTATAAAGTCGTTATAAATTGTAACATTTTTTAATGTTCTTAACATGCCCAAAACATCAAAAGTAAATGAAAAGTTAAATTTGTGTGCAAGTCAAAATTTCAAGATGGCTATCTGGGGAGCCGACACGGATGATGCAGGCTGATACACCTGAATTGGTGAGGCTTTTCAGTTTCTTCATGGCAATGTGACTGTGTTTATTCTGCTTCTCTTCTTTCCTGGGTCATCCCTTCAATTCAGCAGATGATAGAATGAATATTTTCACATGAAGCTGATGACTTTTTAAAGATTGTAAGGGCCAAGTTGAACACCCCTAGCTCCCCTCCGTATAATGTCATTTTCACAGACTGTATCAGTACACGTCAATGAGGTGAGCATGCACAAAGATAACCAATGGTTCAAGTAGAAAGTCCAAAAAAAATGGCGATTTGCACAAGACCCTTTTGAAAAATAGAATTGTGTTGACCTCCTAAGTTTTTACCTTCTAAATCCTAGTGGTCTGCAGTAGGTGTCTGTCTGATCTTGTGTCTGCACAAATAATCCCCTCAGTGTGAAATGGCCCTGTGTCTCTAGCAGGATGTCCTCCTTCTATGTGTACACGAGCTGCTCCAATTATACAGCAATAAACACTAAAATAAACTGCGTATAACATTCTGAACAATGGAAATAATGTGATATAAAACATAATAAAATTACTTTACATCCTGTCATATTTTTTTTTTTTATTAATTTTATTACAATCCATACAAAGCAATCAAGATTTTACAAAAAGAAAAATTGAGTTAAGAACAGATCGATCCCCACCCCTGAGAGAGAGATCAAGCCAAACGACGTTAAATTTAAGGCTTGTAAACATACCTAAATTAATAAATTCTCTGTGCTTTATAAACTTATTTTAAAATATTACTGATTAGATCCTGCCATGTTTTGAAAGAAGTCTGTACAGATCCTCTAACTGAGTATTTGATTTTTTCCAACTTCAAATAATATAACACATCAGTTTCCCACTGACTTAAAAGAGGAGAGTTTGTGTTCTTCCAGTTTATCAGAATGAGTCTGCGTGCCAACAGTGTAGTGAATGCAATCACAATTTGTTTGTCTTTCTCCACTTTAAGACCCTCTGGAAGAACCCCAAACACAGCTGTTAATGGGTTAGGAGGGATTGTGAGTCCAAGACTGTCTCAGAGGTAATTAAAAATTTTTGTCCAGAATAATGTTAATTTGGTGCAGGCCCAGAACATGTGACCTAGTGAGGCTGGGACTTGGTTGCAACGTTCGCAGGTTGGATCATGCCCTGGAAACATTTTGGAGAGTTTTAGTCGAGACAGATGTGCTCGATATATAATTTTGAGTTGTATAATTGTATGCTTTTGCGCATATGGAGCTCAAGTGAATTCTCTGCATTGCTACTTTCCACTCCTCTTCTGATATATTAATTCGAGATCTTTTTCCCAGTGTACTCTTGGATCTTTGAAAGGGAGGGATTGTAAAAGGATTTTATATATTGTAGAGATGGAGTCTAACTCCTGGAAATTGAGCAATAATTTTTCTAGCATGGTTGAGGGTGCAAGATGAGGAAAATCTGGAAGGTTCTGTTTAACAAAGTTCCTGATTTGAAGATAGTGAAAGAAATGTGTAGCTGGAATGTTAAATTTGGAATGTAATTGTTCATAGGATGCAAAGACGTTGTCTATATAAAGATCTCTAAGCAAGTTAATTCCACATTTTTTCCAGATATTAAAAACTGCATATGTTTGTGAAGGTTGAAAGAGGTGGTTCTCTTGCAGAGGTCACTCTGTCATATTTGATCTTTTTATGTTTTGTTCTGGATTGTTGCAACAACACTACAAAGACAAATTCCTCACAACATTAGTGCACTCAGCCAATAAAGAGAATTCAGGGAAGGGAGACACTTTCAACAACTTCATCAGTGGAGCGGATTGT
>NW_024384167.1:0-38993 GCF_016835505.1 Polypterus senegalus
CCTTTTTTTTCGGTCCCTCTTAAAAAGTTTTTTGCCACCCCCCCAAATTTTTTCCCCCCCCACCCTCCTTCTTATTTTTTACGGTATTATTCCCCATCTTTAAAAACTTCTTAACCCCAAAAAAAAACCGGTTTGATCCTACTAATTTCAATAATTTGCCCCTTTTTAATTTCCCTTTTTATTATTTGTGACACCCCATCACCTTTTCCACCTCCTTTACCTTTTTGTGGGTGGCGGTCCCCGCCTCCCTTTTCCTTCAAATGTCCAAGTCTGTTCCGGAAAGGCGTAAAACAGGGGGGCCCCAGACCTCCTCCTTCCCCAAAAAGCCGGGTTTGTGCCTTGCCCCCGGGCTCGTTGGAAGTCCCGGTGCTCTGGCCCGCGGGGGCTGCCTTTTCGCAGGGCGCTTTTCCCCAGAGCCCCCGGGATCATCCCCAGTACATCGGGACAAAGTGAGTTCACAACGGATTGAAAAACCCCCCCCGCCGTTCCCAAAAAGCGGCGCTGGTCCCCAGAGTTTTTTCAGGACTTGGGGTTTCCCAAACTCATCATGACCATTTTAAAGGACACTGGGCGATATTGCTCTCTTCCCCTTTTTGTTTCCATGTTGGATTTGGTGGGTAGGTTCTGGGGGTTTTGTGGTGGGTCGAATCCCGGTTTTGGGGTTCTCTAAAATTTTAAATACGGGTCCTCCCAATAGACCCCGGGGTATCCCGGGCTACGCCACTGTGACAGATGGGGGGCCCCTCCCCCCTTGAACCCTTCCAGAACCCAGATCAGAAAAAAGTAATTTTTCCTTTATTAAACCCCACGTCAAAAAGCCCCCTCCCTTCATTATACCAAAAAATACAATCTAATCACAAATAAATCCTCGACTCCCAGTCGTTGCCACCCCTTCCACCCACCTCATCGCTGCCGGGACCACAGTCCTTTCTTATCCTGCCCCGTAGTTTTCCCCAACCCCCATATTGATCTTGTATCATTTCCGGGTGGTAAAAGCCCTTTTCTTCCCCCCGAAGAGTCTTTCCCCCTTGTCCATAAGGCCCGGGGGCTAAAAATACCGTTTTCCCCCCCTGCAGCGTCTTGTCCCCCACAGCACCAGCAAGGCTGATAAAAACCGCTTTATAAACCCTCCCGGGCCGGGAACTCCTGCAGGGGGGGGCCCCCGGCAGCGGGTTTTGGCTGGGTACGGCCCCCATACCCCACTATATATATATATATATATATATATATATATAAAAATATATATTTTTAAACTAAAAAATACCCTTCCAGGGGAGATAAAGAAAACTTTTTTAATAAAAAGTAACATGATTGCAAATTGTTTTGTCTTGTCATGGTGTTGCTGGATATATATTCATATTTAAAAAAACAAAGCCCTCACTCACCCCACCACTCACCACACCATCACAAACTCCAACTTCCCGGGGTGGGAAGGGTGAAATTTTCAGGCTTCCCTTAAATCCACAAAAAATTGGGGGGTTTTATATCGAAATTTCTGTAATGGTCATAACTGAGCTTTTTTTCCATTTAAATGGAGATGACATAAACCCTGGGGGCGGGTTTCGTGGGATCCAGCCCCGAAAAATTGAAAAAAGGAAGACCTAAAAAGTGAAGAAAAAATGCATTATTAAAGAAGGCAGCAAACAATAAAAGGGGAATATACAACCATATTCATGAGTTCTGCTACCCGGGAAAAAAACACATGAAACCTACACTTTAAATTGTTCATGAAGGCCCTGGGGGTTTTTAATTTAGGCCTGCCCATATAAGGCCGTCCCGGCAATAAAGAAACTCCCCGGGAAATATTCAGGGGGAAGGACTTTAGGAGGGAAGATGAGATGGCAGGGTGGGGGTTTGGAAAAAACTAAGGGAAAAGGGGAAAAAAGTGCCCGAACTGGAAAAAAATACAGCCATGGAGACAGATGGGCCCGCAATGGGAACCTTTATGCGTAACGGTGGCTCCGGAACTGGCCGGGGACGGTAAAGGGGCCCGTTCCAAAAGGCTGAACAAAACGAATTACACAATTGAAAAGGCAGCAAAAAATATGAAGCGTCTGATAAGCATATTCATAAATCCAGCTACTGCGGAAACAAAGCACACGGTGGAAAAAAGTCAATGTCCCGCTAAAGGAAGACAGTGTAAAAAAACAAACCCGTGCATGCAGTGTGTCAGGTCTCAGATAAAGAAGAAGAGCGAGCTGTTTATTGATGCAGTAAGAAACAATCGATGAAATGAAACCTGTCATCTTTACAACGATTGACAAACACGGAATGTAACTTGAACACAACACATCCTACAAATACGAACCTGATTGAAAGAAATAATGATAATCAAATCCTTGATGACAGCAACACTCAGTAACACTACAAAACAAATACTGTATATTGACAGTCATGTTACGCTATTTTTAAAATGTTCCCTTTTCTTTTCTAGCTTTTTAAACACACTACTTCTCGCTATGGATATGCTATATATGTATATATATATCCCGATCTACATACTCAATAATGGATACTTTATTGCCATCAATGATTGTTTTGGTAAAGCCATACTCAGTGTATTCTTAGATGAACGGTAAAAAGTAAGAGCGAGGAGGATGACTTATTGAGGCATGCAAGCAAAACCACAATAGCACGGAGCTCGATGTACAAAAATATATCTTTTCAAGTTCTATTTACTCCATATGTGTCAAACTCAAGGCCCGCAGGCAACATCCGCCCGGCGTAATTATATCCGCCCTGAGATCATTTTATATACTGTATTATTGTTATTAATGGCCCGGGGATATGAAGCACTGGTAACACAATAAACTACAGATCCCATAATGCAGCGCTTCAGCTGCCTTGCGAACACTTACAGCGCCACCGCCGTCTCTTCAGTCGTTTCCTTACTTTGCAAAGGAAGCAGCTTTTCAGAGCTTCTGCACTGTTTTATAAACGAACGATATATAAGAAAGTCCTTTTTCCTTGCTTCGCCAACAAGCAGCCTTTTATTTAATCCACGGGTTCTCCGCTGTTTCATTGTTCATTTATTACGATTTTTATAGTTATTGTGTAGGTTTTATTTAATCCACGGGTTCTCTTCTGTGTTCACTGCGGTGTCTTCTTTCACGAGCTTCGCCAAGGAAGCAGCTTTCTCACAGCTTCTGCACTGTTTTAAAAACGAACGACATATAAGAAAGTGCTTTTTCCTTGCTTCACCAACGAAGCAACCTTTTTTTATTTAATTCACGGGTTCTCTTCTATTTTATTGTTCATTTGTTACGATTGTTACAGTTATTGTGTAGGTTTTATTTAATCCACGGGTTCTCCTCTGTGTGTCACTGCGGTGTCTTCTTTTAGTTTACGACCTTCGCCAAGGAAGCAGAAACTTACAACCACCGAAACTTTGTAACGCACAAGACTTCAGGTCACATCTCTATAAAACAACCTAATTGAAGCAACTATATTTACTGGCAGTGCCTCAGTGACACAGTTTTTATTTCTGCATCCCGTTATACCATCTAATCTCCCATTTTAATTCAAACGCTGCTCAATTTCCAGTAAGGCTCTGCTTCCAATGACAATAAGTCTCAGGGACAAACACTACAAAAGGTTGGCATTTATTTGAGGCGGATTGCTTTTCACATGGCCAACTGTATGTTGCATGCTCAAGAGTGAGCTCAGCACACAGCTTAGTCATATTACAACCAGAGAGCCGAACTGACAACGTGGTATACAGAGAGATCCTTAACAATTAATTTTTGACATATTTTCGTTCAGTCTAAAAATGTTTACTTTTTATTAATAAAATATTCAGACAGTATTTCACCCTATAAGCTGGTATTTTGCGTAGTGTATATATATATACACACACAGACACATATATAAACATATATATATATATATATATATATATATATACACATCTATACACATATATATACACAGTTATATATATATATATACTGTATATACACAACATATACATATCTACATATATACTGTATATACACATATATATACAAATCTACATATATATATCCACATATATATATTAGGGGTGGGACTCGATTAAAAAAAATAATCCAATTAATTAGAGGCTGTGTAAGAATTAATCTTGATTAATCGTATGTAATCGCAAATAAATTTGCCCCAAATCGCAAATGTTTTTTTTTTAATTTAAAAGTGTTTTAGTGGGCTTACAGAATCAAATAATAGACATGTACATGAATATTGTAAACTGAAGCTGTTTTAATTTCTGAAAAAAAAGCCTTTAAACTGCATTTGAATTCAAAACAGAAACAAAAATATCATCCCTGGTTAAAATTGGGCAGACTTAAAAATAAAGTGGTAGTTTAAGTACTTTAAGTAGATTTTCAGAATAGTATTGTCTTTAAATAATAACCAAAATTTCAACATAAAGTGCAGTTTTTCTTCTTAAAAAAATAAGTCAGAAACATAAAAGGTAATTTGACCAACTTATCTTTAAACTCTGAGTAACCTTAGCCAAAATTATTTTGTACATTAGGCTAAAACAGTGTGATCATTGAACATTTTGTAATTAGATGTAATTAGAATTACTAACGGTCACGGAAGTCCAATGATCCCCAGTAAGAGCCACAAAGTCCGCTTTCTGTAATGCATCTAATTTTGCTTGCTTTTCAGTGTGCACAAAACCATGCTTTTATCAAGGCTTCGCTCAGGAAGTCGAAATGATCAGTCGTAAGAACGCGCTTTATTCCGACTCTAACATTTTTGTAGCTGTGATGTGTGCATCAGTGTAATGGATGTACCAGGAAATCATGCATTGACAAAAGTTCCCGTTTGCTTGGAATTGAAAGTGTGATTAAATGCGCTATTTTTAACGCTGTTATGGAGTACATGCATCGAAGCTTCTCAGCTGTGCTTGTGCTAAGAAAGGGAAACATTTTAAAAATAACGTAACATGATTCTCGTTAACCGAATATTTTTCATACGTCCCAAAACCAAGGAGATCACGAAGGTAAAATGAATCGGTAGCGCGCATATACTCAGTACATCCCCTCTTGGGAATCAACCTCGATATGCGTTAGAGCGAAGACTTGTGCTAATAAAGGGAAACATTTTAAAATAACAATTCTGCTAACCTAATATTTGAATTTGAAATTCCTTTTTTCAGACTTAATGTTGTTTCTCTAACATTTTTGTAGCTGTGATGTGTGCATCAGTGTAATGGATGTACCAGGAAATCATGCATTGACAAAAGTTCCCGTTTGCTTGGAATTGAAAGTGTGATTAAATCGTTATTTTTAACGCGTTATGGAGTACATGCATCGAAGCTTCTCAGCTGTGCTTGTGCTAATAAAGGGAAACATTTTAAAAATAGCGTAACATGATTCTGCGTTAACCTAATATTTTTCATACGTCCCAAACCAAGGAGATCGAAGGTAAAATGAATCGAAGGTAGCGTACATACTCAGTGCATCCCCTCTGGGAATCGAACCTCGATGTCGGCGTTAGAGGCTTAAGACTCTACAATTAGCCACAGCGTGTGGCTTGTCTATGCAAAGTATGTACTGTAGATCGGGTATATATATACATTTATATATATACCCGTATCGCAGATGAGAAGTAGAAGTTATGAAAAGAAAAGGGAACATTTTAAAAATAGCGTAACATGATTGTCAATATACAGTAATTGTTTTGTGAGTGTTATTGAATGTTGCTGTCATCAAGGATTTGATTATCATTATTTGTTTCAATCAGGTCGATTTGTATGCGATGTGTTGTGTTCAAGTTACATTCCGTGTTTGTCAATCGCTGTAAAGATAAGAGGTTTCATTCATCGATTAGTTTCTTACTGCATCAATAAACAGCTCGTCTTCCTCTTTATCTGAGATGTGACAAACTGCATGCACGGTTTTTTTACACTGTCTTCCTTTAGCGGACATTCACTTTTTCCACCGTGTGCTTTGTTTCCGCAGTAGCTGCACTTATGAATATGATTCTATGTATCAGACGCTTCATATTTTTTTGCTGCCTTCTCAATTGTGTAATTCGGTTTTTGTTCAGCACTCTTTGGAACTGTTGCTTTTGTCTGTGCACTGCGCCAGTTCACGGAGCCGCTTGGTGTTCTTGCATCGAAGGTTCCCAGCTGTGCTGGTGCCATCTCGTAATGTCAGCTAAGACCCGCACTTAAAAGTTTCTCTCGCAGTTTCGCTGAGTTTGTGCCAAACACCACCCTGACCATCTCATCTTCCTCTGCATAAGCACAGTCCTTCACACCTGAATATTTACCGGCAGTGTTTGTATTGGATTGCCGCTGATGGACGGCCTTATATGGGCAGGCACTAAATTACAAACACCAGCGGCAGCCTGTCTATGAACTTAATTTAATATAAACTTACGGTTCACGCCGTGCTTTGTTTCCGCAGTAGCTGTACTTATGAATATGCTTGTATGCATCATTTGCTTCATAATGTTTTTCTGCCTTCTCAATTGTGAAATGGCGTTTTGTGCTCATCGCTGTTTGGAGTTCTTCCTTGTTCTACGTACTTACGTAGGAGGCGTGATGATGTCACACGAAACTCCGCCCCCCACGGCCATCTCCAACTCAATTCCATTACATTATATGGGGAAAAATAGGTTCCAGTTATGACCCTTAAGCGTAGAATTTCGAAATGAAACCTGCCCAACTTTTGTAAGTAAGCTGTAAGGAATAAGCCTGCCAAATTTCAGCCTTCTACCTACACGGGAAGTTGGAGAATTAGTGATGAGTCAGTGAGTCAGTGAGTGAGTGAGGGCTTTGCCTTTTATTAGTGTGTATATATATATATATATAGGGTGGCATGGTGGTGCAGTGGTAGCACTGCTGCCTTGCAGTTAGGAGTCCTGGGTTCACTTCCCGGGTCCTCCCTGCGTTTGCATGTTCTCCTCCGGTTTCCTCCCACAGTCCAAAAACATGCAGGTTAGGTGCATTGGCAATTCTAAATTGTCCCTAGTGTATGTGTGCCCTGCGGTGGGCTGGCGCCCTGCCCGGGGTTTGTTTCTTGCCTTGCACCCTGTGTTAGCTGGGATTTTCTCCAGCAGACCCTGTAGTTAAGATATAGCGGGTTGGATAATGGATGGATGGATATTAAAAATATATATTATAAAACTTAGTTTTCTAATTTCTATATCTTGTTTCCAAAAGACAGAACTTGGTAAATAACAGTTCATTTAATTAGCTCAGAACAGAAGCTGGTTGGAACAAAAACCTGCAGCCAGGGGGCGTCCCCAGGACCGAGTTTGAGACCCTCTGTACTAGATCATTATAACATTATAAGGATTGCAAACATTAACTTTAAACACTGAAATACAAGCTACCACAGCTGCGGTTAGAATTAGTATTTATCACTTAAAATATATCTGTAAGCGCAGCATATTTATAATTTCTAATTTGCATTTTGCAGATATTGATCTTATTTAATATTATCTTATCTTATGCTTCCTTTTCAGGGCCTTAAAAGTTGTATAAGAGTTCACAACACAATGGATCAAAATGCTCTCAGACATAACATGCAACAGTTTATCAATGCTCAACAGGAGGCAGAGCGAAGGTGGAGAGAAATTGAAACAATAACTAGCCGATTAAATTCTACTATATCTGAATGCCATGAGTCAAGATTTGGTCCCTTGATTAAGATGACCCCACAAGACGACCCTGAGGCCTTCCTAAAAATATTTGAGCGAGTGGCACAGCACTCTTTCTGGCCCAAGGAGACATGGCCCTTGAAGTTAGCTCCACTTCTGTGTGGTGAAGCTCAGTTGGTCTATGCTGATTTGGATGATATAAGTGCGCAGTCCTATGCTAAAGTCAAGGAAGCAATTCTGCATCACTTTAGGTCGAATTCTGACTCTTACCGACAGCAGTTCCATTCACTAAAGTTGCTTCCTGGAGAGTCTCTCCGTGCTGTTGCTCAGAAATTAAACAACCTAGCAAATAAGTGGCTTAAGCCTATGGAAACTGACAAAATGAAATTATTTGACAAAGTTGTGTTGGGACAGTTCTTGGTGATTTTGCCAAAAGAAATTCAGAATAAGGTGCAGATGCAGCAGCCTGAAGATCTGGAATCTGCAATTAAATTTGCTGAGGAATTGTCTGAAGTTTTATCTGGCACTGAAGAAGGTTCTTCTCACCAAATTTGCAGATTAGCAAATGACCAAAGGAATAGCCCAACATCGTCACGTATACCTGATAAAATTCCACCGTCTGGAAAAAGAGCAGCTTTTGTTGTAAACATCCCACCTAGACTCCAGGAGAAGGCTACATCTATGAGTCATGATGACTGGCTATTACAACAGAGAAGTAAGAGCAAAAGCAATTGAAAGGGGTTACCTTTTGCCATTTGATTAATTTAATACATTTACAGTAATTGTAAGTGGAGAACCTTTAAAGTTTGAAATTCTCATCTATAATAGATAATACTTTTCACTGTTCTTTAAATTTAGTCAGTGAGTTCTAATTTTGGATATTTGAAAAAACAACAAGCACGAAAATATGCAGAATGTTGTATGCAACAGTGGCTTATATATTGTTATCTGAATTAGCCATGGAAGTAGGAAAGTATAAATGCTTATAAACACACACACACACACAAACACATACTGTATATATGTACTGTATTGTGTCTGGGGATGGGAATGACAGCTCAAGACAATAGGAAAGAGTTTGTTGTCCTTTTTAATCACCTGAAGAAAGGAAAAAAGAAGAAACTGACTAGGACTGGAAGGGGCGGAACTAAGTGTCTTCACTGGGTGGCTTTACAGCACTGCAGGGAAAAAAGGAGATGACAGTATCAGTGGCAACACCCTCTCACGTCTCAGTGGGTTAATACATACCTTGACTGAGCCCGCAAGGAGGTCCTCTGACACCCATGCATTGCAATATGTAATGGCAAACTGAATGACAGAACAATAATAAATATGAACTTGAATAGTTTGATCCAAGTAACTGTTTATTTAGAGCATTTCTTTTTGTCTGATTTACTGTTTTTATAATTGAATCACTCTCCTGTAAAATGTTGTATTTTATTTCCATATGGCTAATAAAATTTATGTGATGTTGTTTTCTGTGAAGCAACAGTAAATTAAAAGAACAAGATTATAGCATTTATTGGCTGAAGCCTGTGATGCACCATACTCATGATTAAGACTTTATTCCACTAAACGAAAGAGACCATTTTTAATTATTACATGTAGCACCTTAGCACTACTTTGCTTTATTAATGGTGAGGCTACAGTGGGTTATTTTAAAAAATATAACTTCTTTGTTGATGCATTTATTTTGCTGGATGTAATCATGAGGATGTTTTTGTAAAACCCTCTTAACTATAGATTGTTTATTCCTGTCTTTTTTTCTTCTTTAATTTAAGCTAAAAAGAAATTTATAGAAGATTGCTCACCTACTGTTAAAAAAAGGCGATCGACTCATGAGAATGAAGATCATCTGAAAATGTGTAAGAATACTTAAAAATTCAAATCACAGATATTATTTATTTACTACAGCTTTAAAACTGCAATCAGTTTTGAGAACTGTAAGAAAGTACATGTGAGTCAACACGAAATCCCAAATTATACTAAGGAAGAGCAAGTAAAACTGAAAGTGTTTTACAGAAAGAAAGCAAGAAAGTGGAAGAAAACAACACTAATAACAAAAATGAACCTCAGTCAACCATAAAAGACCCTCCCAAACCTACAGAGGGCTGACTAACAGAAGTGCTGGGAGTCCATGCATAAAATAGGTGTCCCCGCTGCAAACTAAGGCCTAGGGTACTAAAATCCTCTTATCTGTAGTTCTTCTATGTCCTTCCATCATATTTTAATGCAATGAATAGTTACATTCAAGGATCCTTGTATTTTTCTTAGGATTTCTTTCCTGCAATAGCAAATTAATTTTGGCATCCTGTCTAGAATAGTGTATTGTAAATTATACAAGGGATTTTCAAAAAGATCCCGCACTTTTTAAAATTCTATTTATTAAGAGTTTCAAAAACAAAAACGAATCACTTTTTCTACATAGTCACCTTCGTTTGCTATACAATTTTCCCGGCATTGTACAAATGAAAATATAACAGTGTGGAACCTTTCTGAATGTCCCTCGTAACTGTGGCAGAAACAATCCCTAATGTTAAAAAACATTCATATTGCATAACTACCAAGTAAGAATATTGTTAAATTATTCAATGTGACTGATGCTATTGCTGATAAGAAGCAGTTTACCAATAACAATAGCATCTCAGCAGATAACAGCTGGCACATTCAATCTGATATGTCCATAAACCTGGGTAAGATATTGTGACAATCCGCTAATCAAATGAGCTTCATGGACTGAAGGGTCTCCTGTCATTTACCAAATTTCTTATGTTTTTATGAACACATCTAAAGCTAGCAATTATATATGCAAACATTAACACCAAAAATAGCGTTACGAAATAAACTGTTGTATTAAAAAACAAAATACTGAATATATACAAAGAGCCCATTTTGAATTCCTTGGAGACATCTCAGGTACTTCACATGATTGGCTGATGCATTTTGGAGATCCTACTCCTTCCTCAGAGCCAGATGTCTAGATTTCTAGATTAAATATTAACCTGTAGTTCTCATATAAATAACCAATAATGTGCTTCACTTGCAAAGCTGTTTTTCTGTTGTGTTTATGACCTGGCAGTTATTGTTATATATTCAAGTGATTAAGCAGGTATCAATAAAACACTTAAATGATTATATACTGAAAAGCCTACATTATCAATACTTTGTGACAAGTGAATTTAATACTAAAGTAAAGAAATGCTTAGTTATGCCCAAAATGTCAGTGCTGTTGTAATTTTATTATGACAAAAAAAAAATGGGAAATAAAGATTTACTAAAAGCTTTCCTTTAGGTTATAAAATGGAAGACAAATCAAGAGATATTATATCAAGGATGTCTGAAAAATTAAAAGATTTATCCTGCACTGGAAAAAATGAAGCTTCTTTTTTAGAAGAGCTGAAGTATGTATACTTTTATTTTATTTGCATGTTTGCTTACCTATGTGTGTTCTGCATTGCCACTTCTTTAAATATGTTTTCTACACATATTCAGCATAATAATGGAAAAATGCCAAAATGAATTCAACAGCTTTATTCAAAAGCATGTTAGATTATTGTCATTATTAAATGCATTATTTCAGTATTATTTTTGAATGTTTTCGACAATAACAAGAAACCCTTATGGACTGTTTGTTTGGCTCATTTAAACTGATCTAATAAGAAAGAAAAAGTGAAAACTGTGGATGTAATATTTTGCCATTTGTTTGAATCCTTTTTCAAAATATGCAAAATGCTAAAGCTGTTCTGGAATAATAAACTTTATAATTACATACTGTATATTTTTATTATTAACTAAGCATAATAATTTGAAATATGAAATCCTCACTTTATAGTTTTATATCATGGCTAATGTTTATATTTACTGTTTCAAGGTGATAAGGATTGTTACTGTGCCCCCAGAGGAGTGACACATGCATTGGGAATGGGATGAACGCAGCCACTGGTTACACTCTTTAGCAACATACTGCCATGCGCAGTAAAAGTACCCTTGTATTCCAAAAGCATACTAAAAGCATTTTTCATTTGCCTTTTCAGAGGAAAGATCTTCAATTTAAAACGAAGAAACATTTATGATGAAATATTCATTGGAATATTTGGCAAGACAGGAACTGGAAAGAGTTCACTGATTAATGCTCTTCTAAATGAAATATGCTTGCTGCCCACATCATCAAGACAAGCTTGCACATCTTGTATCGTCCAAGTGCAGGCTCATGAAAACAACTACGAGTACAGAGCTGAGATCGAGCTCATCAGCAAAGAGGTGTCAACTGATCTGAATAATATACTAATAACTGTTTGTAAAAGTCACTTGAACACTTGTCTCGTTCTGTTGTTCATCTTATACTCTCTCGATATTTCTATAAAGCCTCATTTTTTACTATCAAAAACTGCATTAAAACACTTAGCTTTTCAATTTAACACAAGAATATTTTCAATTTTGTGAATTTGAATCCTTTACTACACAGAAAATGTATTGCCAATTTAAATTTATCTGATACCTTTAAATTAGGAACAAACAAAGTTAAGGAAGAGATGTAACTCACAGTTAGTATAAAAATGATGGCACAACAAAGAATGTAGTGGGTAAAGATACATTTGCATTTACATTATTATACATACATACAGTACATACACACACATTAGACAGGAGACTAAAATACTTTTACTTCATACCTTCATACAAATTAGACATGTTTTCCTTTTTATTTTCAACATTTGTAGTGCAGTGTTCTCTGGTTATTTCTCATCTTCTGTTTTCAGTTTTTTTGAGTCCATATTGCAGGCTGTCTTTGAATTAATTTCTGCAAAATTTTTTAATTATTGGACAATGAGATTAGTGGGAAAAGACAATAATTAATGATGGAGGATGCATGCTTTTTTGATACAGAGGCTTTTATATCAAGCATGCATTGTCACACCATAAATACTGCTGTGCTTGGTTTTACAGGAATGGGAAGAGGAGCTGAAAGAGCTGGTGGAGAACTGTAAAGAAGATCATGACCTGGATGACAGTGATGATGGAGCAGATACTGAAAGCGAAAGTGCAAAAGCAAAAATAAAAGCTGTTTACGGAGAAGATGGGCTAAAGAAAAGCTTTCATGAATTGGCTATAGATAAAACAAATGATATTTTGAAATCTTGCAGAATAATTATTTCAGAAAAAACTGTAAGCATTTTCTTCTGATTAAGTGGATTCAGTAGACAGATATATGCATTTGTTATGCATTATTACATTTTCTCAGATTATAAAACAGCTTTTGATAGCAAGAAAATGTGACTTTTTAGTTTTTTAGAAGAACATTTACATTTAAGTCACCAGACCTTTGTTTCAATGTAGCTCAAAGTGCTTTACAAAATGAATAGAGAAATAGAAGACACAATAAAAGATAAACATAAGTCAACATTAATTAACATAGAATAAGAGTAAGGTCCGATGGCCAGGGTGGACAGAAAAACAAAAAACTCCAAAGGCTGGAGAAAAAATAAAATCTGTAGGGGTTCCAGACCAAGAGACCGCCCAGTCCCCTCTGGGCAATCTACCTAACATAAATCAAACAGTCCTCTTTGTATGTAGGGTTTTCATGGAAGGACCTGATGATGACGGTCACATAGACTTCTGGCTTTCAGTCCGTCAATGTTGGTGCATCATGATGCTTTGAGTAGGTGGTGGTGGCGCAGGCCGCCACCACAAAGAAACCGGAAAAAGAAACAGAAGAGAGAGTAGGGGTCAGTACGGATTTTAGAGCCACCATGAATAGTTATTATGAAGAATTGAACATACAGAGTATCAGTATTAAGTTAAAGTGAAGTTATAAAAAGGCCATGTTAAAGTAATAACTAGTCTCAATTAGGGAATAATTTTGAGCTGTAATTAATTTTTTGGTTATTTTGAAATGCAATTTTTAACAATGGTATTCCGTTACTTTTATGTGCCTGAAACAAGCATAAAATGCACCACATTGTGTTTATTTTTTACTTCATTTAGGCATCCCAGTTGTCAGAGAAGTTAAGCCCTTATATAAGATGTGATGCAGATGACGAAACCCACCAGTCTTACTGGCCCCTGGTTAAGGTTGTTAAAATTTATGTGCCAAAAACATGTCACCTACCAAGCCAAGTGGTACTGGTCGATCTTCCAGGAACTGGAGATTCTAATAAAGAGAGAAACAAAATGTGGAAAGAGGTATGTATCTCATTTCATTTGATTATATTCTATGTTTAATCCTAAACTAAATAATAAAATGATGAATACCTCTTTTAAATTCCTCACATAGTATATTAGCAAGTGTTCTTGCATTTGGATTGTTACGGAAATCACACGAGCAGAATCTGACAGAAACACATCAGAAATCTTTAATACAGGACTGAGAGGCATTGCCGGTGGAGGAGAGTGCCAAAACATAACCATCATTTGCACCAAAACGGATGAAATTGGCATTCCAAGGTGAATCGTGGTTTTTAAATGTTTACATTATTCATTTAAATAACTATTCATGCTCTGATTTCATTTTTTTTTCCATTATTTTTTTCAAAGTGATTACAAAATACAGGGGATTTCAGAACAAGCAGTAAGTAGATTTATATTTTTCACGTACCTCACATACATATCACTAATTGTAAAGAATTTGTATTTCAGTTTTTGAAACTAGAATTTAATTACAGACTTGAGCTTCAGCAAAAGTTTTTTGAAATGATCATATTCTTAATACCAGAATTAAACTGCGTTTCATTTATAGCTATTTTAAATTATTAGTTAAAAGGCTCAGTTTTGTTAAATATGGAGTAAGATTGAAACTTTCAATATATTTGTTTACAGGGCCCAAGTGATGAATGCAAATTAAAAAGAGAGATTATACACCAAAGAAATAAAAAAGTCAAACAGAACATTATTGACAAATGCAACAACAAAGTAAAAGTGAGGATTTCTTTTATATTTTCTCGGGCACTTCATGTTTGTGTAATGTGTATAACACTCGAAATGGCAAAATCACAAATCTAAAAATTAGACTTTTAAAAAGTATTAAAAAATAAATCTAACTGTAAATATTGTCAATTATGAGTTTTGATGACTGAAGGAAGAATTATTATTTTTTATTATTATTATGTGCTTTTGTTAGTGTATTTGTGCTGAATATGAACTTGTAGTGGAGAAAACAGATTGATCAGTGTAACAAGGCATTAGCATTTCTTTCATCCTAGCACTTCCTTTTTTTATATACAGTGATACCTTAGTATACGTCCACTTTGGAATAAGACTAACTTGGTATATGTCCTGTTTGGACATGAAAAATTTTGCTTGGTATACGACCTTTGTTTGGAAAACTTCTCATGTGCTACCCTTGTTTACCTCTCTCGAGACAAAGCCACGACTGCCCACGAGCATCAGTACGCCAGTTGCTAGCATTCAGTGAACAACCCGCATGCTACCTGTTGTATGTGATTGTTCAATGATGCTTTTTGTCCATTGCTTTATGTTCGGGTGTTGATTACTATGGTCTGCGTCTTTTGAGACGTATGACTGCCAGAGAGAGGGGTTTGGTTAAGAAGGCACGCTGTATGAAGAGTTGGTTAAACATGGTTCAAAATAAACAGCATTCGAAACATTATTCTGAGTGTGTCGCTACTTCAATCTAGAGAACACTACACTACCCTTGTTTACCTCTCTCAAGACAAAGCCACGACTGCCCACGAGCATCAGTACGCCAGTTGCTAGCATTCAGTGAACAACCCGCACTATAACTCACTGTGAATTTTCACGTGATTTTGTGTTTTTTCTCGTAAATTTGAATTGATTGTTGAAAAGTATGAAGGTGGCATGTGTATCCGGGACATGGCTGCTGCATACCATATGCCGAGTACGATGGTATCTACGATTGTGAAAAACAAAGACGTTATTAAAAAGTCAATGTATAATATTCCAATAACAATAGGATTTTTTTCATGGGAACAGATTAATCATTTTCCCTTTATTTCTTATGGAAATAATTAATTTGGTATACATCCTGTTTGGTATACTGTAAGTCAAAGGGTCTGGAATGGATTAAGGATGTATACCGAGGTACCACTGTATTTTATTTTATTAAAATCAAATAACATTCCATACATACACGTCAAGTTTAACAAAACTGGTTTGAAACAAATTGACCCTCACCCATGCAAAAGAGTGGTAGGTCAGCAGAGTAGCCATATCTGCGTGGGTTTCCTCCAGGTACTCCGGTTTCCTCCCACAGTCCAAAGACATGCAGGTTAGGTGCATTGGCGATTCTAAATTGTCCCTAGTGTGTGCTTGGTGTGTGTGTATGTGTGTGTGTTTGCGTGCCCTGTGGCGAGCTGGCGCCCTGGCAGGGGTTTGTTTCCTGCCTTGCGCCCTGTGTTGGCGGGGATTGGCTCCAGCAGACCTCTGTGACCCTGTACTTAGGATATAGCAGGTTGGATAATGGATGGATGGATTGATGGAAGAAAGAACAGAAAAAGAGGGGAGAGAATCCACTTTCTCAATTTAAATGCTTATTCTAAAATGTTATTGATTAGATCCTGCCAAGTTTTGAAAAAGTTTTATACTTCTCCTCTAAGTGAGAATTTGATCTTTTCTAATTTCAAATAGTATAAAACATCAGTTACCCACTGACTTAAAAGAGGTGAGTTAGAATTCTTCCAGTTGACCAAGATAAGTCTACGTGCCAATAGTGTAGTAAAGGCAATCACAGTTTGTTTGTCCTTCTCCACTTTAAGCGCATCTGGGAGAACACTAAACACAGCTGTTAATGGGTTAGGAGGGATTGGGACACCAAGGCTGTCTGAAAGACATTTAAAGATTTTGGTCCAAAATAATGTTAATTTGGTGCAGGCCCAAAACATGTGGCCTAGTGAGGCCGGAACTTGATTGCAACGTTTGCAGATTGGATCCTGCCCGGGAAACATTTTGGACAATTTTAAACAAGAGAGATGTGTTTGATATATTTTTATACACAAGAGCATAATATCCCAAACAAAAACCTCACACCTTCATTTTGTGTACCCACATTTTCTGGTCAAGGTCATGATGAACTACAGTCTAACTTGATTAAACATTTGTACCTTTTAGCACTTACTTTTTACTATTTTTGCACCTGTCCTTTGATCTTCAGCTTGTTAAAACACTGCTGTTATCAAAAATAAGTCATAATTGCAGATAAACATTTGAGTAATGACAAGCCCCCAGAGAAAATACTTCACTAATTTTCACCCACTAAAGGATCATAATAAGGTCTAACATAACATTCTCACACTGAAAAATGTTGGGGTTAGAAGAAGGGCCACAGGCCTATCCCAGCACACCGAGCACGAGGCAAGATTAACATCCCTGGATAGGTTACCAGGGTACCTCTGGGCCCAGTCACTAACATGACCACATGCACATGTTTTGGATGGTGCAGTTTGGAATAGCCAGTCAACTGAAGCACCATATCACTGGGGATGTGAAAGGAAAACCAGAGCTCTCAAAGTAAAACCAATGACTTTAAGGGTAGAAAGTGGAAAATCCATGAGAAAATCAGTGAGTATGGGACTAACGCGTGAATGTGAATTTATGTAGTTGCAGCACCAATGGCATCACTATGCAATCCAGATAATAACTGAAGGGTCCCCTCTAATAACTGAAGGGAGAATTAAATAATACTTTCCACCTGTGATGTGACATTACAGGTTTTTACAAATCAACTCAACCAGGCTAAAGAATTACTCTCCCTTTCTGAGGTCACTATCAATATGGAGTTTGCCTACTCTCCCTATGTCAATGTGGGTTATCCCTAGGCATTCCAGTTCCTCCCAGATTCCAAGTCAATACATGCTGGCTTAAACTATTGTCTCTTAATTGGCCCTTGGATGGGTGAGATCATGTTGTAGACTGATGACGATAAAGGGCTGATTCTATGATTTGTTCCTGTTGCTGCTGTACTGGGCCTTGCTATGAAATATGTAAGCTCACAAGATGGATGGTCCATATACAAGTACACATATCTCACACTAGGTTCACATGATGCCATGCAGCAAATTTGAAGTCAAATGTGTCTCTTTAGTACTGCTAAATCAAATTAGTTTACTTATATTTTTTATTTAAACTTCTAATTTCTTATATTCAGAAATTTCTCTTTGGCTCTGAGGAAAATTCTGGTAACAGTCCTATTGAAGTATTTACAGTGAGTTCTAAGGAATACTGGAATATTACACAAAGAAAAAAGAATATCTTAACATATGAAGAAACTGGTAAGACTGTGGGCAAAAAATAAAAAAGATACATTTTCCAATTGCCCTCCTTTGATAAAAATGCAATACATGTTTAACATCAGCTTCTACAAGATTAGTCCTAAAAGTTATAGTTTGCCCACGTAATATTTTTATGAAACAATGGACTTAAAAAGGCACTATTATTTTTTCATTTAATCAGACTCTTTAAATTATTTCGGTTGCTGATACTAATAATTTAAAAGTAAAAATATATTCTGCTTTCTGTTCTATTCTAGGACTCCCATTACTGAAAGAGCATTTGAAGACAATTTATGCCAATCAAACCAAGAAAGCAGTAGAGAATTATGTTTCTGAGGTGTCTGGGATTATATCCTTTCTTAATGTTCCTAAAGAAAATGCAGAAGAGAAGGTAAATCATTGAATATTTTGGGTAACATCTCTTAAATGACACAATTTCAGCTGTTTTAATCTCAATTTCAAAGTATGTTACAACAGTGACTTTCTTTTACCGTATTTTGCTCAGCTGCAGTCCCAGATATGTGTGCAGAGTAATTAGTTTAAGTCTTCCAATGCATTCAATGATGAAAAGCTAACTGACTCCAGGAAGCCTTTACAATCAATCGATGGGGTACCTTCACAGCTTACCTACTTGTACCACATAAACCACACTCTTTTTATCACTAGTACACTTGTTCTGTTAACACTAGCTATTGTTTACTTTAGTTAATAACCCATACTGAGAAAAAATTGAAAACATGTTTTCTTTAAACATTACTGAGTGGGTTGTGAAACATTACTTCAGGAAATATCACATAGTTGCTAATGTTACTCTGTCTAAATACACAACTGTTCTCCACAAAGTATCAGATAGTGGTGACATGTTACATGTTGATCACGCTGGAAAGTATGAATTTTACTGTACTGTACTCATGGCAATAATGACTCAAACATCACACAATAAACATCAGACTTCAAATGTAGCTTTTATATCTCTTGTGCACCCACTATGAAAAACACCATCTCTTGGTCTAGCAGATTTTTTTTTTAGAGAATTGTTTGCCTGTTTCTAGAAGAGCAGGTGGAGTGGTGGCTTTGAAGTTAGGGATTTGTGCCGGCAATCATAAAGGTTGCTGGTTCGAATCCCATAATCGCCAGAAGAGACTTTGCTCTGTTGGGCCACTGAGCAAGACCCTTAACCTGCAATTGCCCCGTCCTGGGTATGACTTTAATCTGCATCCAGCCCTGTAAGCAGGACCTCCAACCTGCAGGGAAAACCCGGGGGTCTGTGGGAGGATTGGCACTCTAGTCACTGTAAAAAGCCTCCCAATGTTAAGTGTGGGGCTGAGGTGTCACCCGTTGCAGGCTGCACTTGGATCTCAATCAGGATGGTTCACCATGTGTAGGGTATGGTAATAAAATCAGCTTTACATATTTTATGCTCATTATTGATGACGATTCTTAAAACATCTGCTTGTTGAATGGCTTCATCCCAAACATAAAATGTCACCACTAAAATTGTCTACATGTCATAAAGTAGATTACATTTATTCAGACTTTCTATAGTACCCTTCAAGGTGACAGCTGCCTCACTCTTACAGACTCTTGGCTTTGCTCCCAGCTCAGTCACTGTGTGGAGTTTACATGTGCACTTCGGTATGCCTGCATGTGTTTTCTAGTATTCTTCCTACATTATGAAGCCATACATGTTAGTTTACCAGGCACATCTTAACTGGCCACTGGCACATGGTCTTGGGTTAATTCTTGTTTTTTGCCAGTGTTCCTAGGATCAGCTCTAACTTCTTTTCACCTTGAAGGGGGTAAGCAAGTTAGAAATGGTTGGACACATAATGTTGTTTACAAAAAAGTTTGCCACAATCCATTAACAAACTGACAAATACAAACATTTGTATGTGTGGGTTGAGTGTCGTGTTCATGGTATTATTCAAACTAAGGTCTATGTTCTTAGTTATTTCTTGTTCATACAATAAAACATGAAATTTGCTTTTTCAATAGAATCCAAAAAGAAAAGAATAAACCACATAGAGAAAACTGATTCAAAATGTCACATAAAAAGTAAAGCATTTGAATTTAAAACAATATATCTGACAATTGAAAGGAGTTTTTACCTGGACATGTACACCATGCAAAAGAAGAAGACACACTTCAGCTATAAAATTGTTATTGACACTGATTTTATTAATTTTTGTGTGTGTGTTAAAAAGACTTTTTTAGACCCCTTTGTGTTTCTGATTATCCTCCTTGATTTAATAAAGATAAGTGCTGTATGTAATGGGTGCCTATCTTCAGGTGAGGTGATTTCTGGTTTCTTCATCATTGCTTTCTGACACACATTTCAAGTCATTTATTATCAGATTCAATCATTTTGGTTGCATATTTAGTAACATGTTGGAGCTTTTATAAAAAGAGATTTGTCAAACGTTTAAACCATATAATGAGCAGCTAAAAGTAATAACATAGTGATCAAAGGACAACATGAGATCCCTGTCTTCTTTGAATAATCTTAGTATGCAGAACTAACCACTGATTGCATGTAGAATTCATGTTTTGGCATTCATATTATTATTTAGATTATTATCAATGTGAGTTCCATGAAATTTAAATTCATTCACTATTTTTCAATCCCTTAATAGTGGTGAACATTCCAATTCTTCATCTTCTAAAGTCAGATAAAATTTCTTTAATATTTTTATTTTTAACTATGGCTGAAGTAATGACTTTTATTCTCTACCTGAGTGTCATCAGAATGCTTGATAATGGAACAATGATAATTGTTGGATCTCAGGTCACTGGTATAGGAGTGTAATGGTAAAGCTGACAGAACAGTAGCTTTAGGAGCCCCTGTGCATGAATGAATGGATATTATAAAATGTTCTCTTGTATGTATGTACAACTGAAAGTGAATCCAGAATGTAATGGTTCAGTCTCTCAATCAATAGGTGCTGCTAAGAAAGCATTAAATGCTGACAAGAAATCCAAACATAGTGCTCTACCATGTGCACTAGGCTTACAAAGAAAAGAGTAGATATGACGTAAGATAACAAGCAGTGCGTCCTCCACACTTCTTTTTGCAAAGTAAGGAAGTTGGTGACTCTCTTGAAAGGGATTAGTATTTGTTATTAAATTCAGCTGACATTTTCAAAACTATGGTAAACTTAGCATGGATTTTGCTTTATGCCACCATTCTGAAATTACTTCATAAGAAATGAAGCTATGTTTATTAGGAAAAGCTCTGGAGAAACATTCACAATAAATATGTATGGAAGAATGTTGTACCATCATTACCAGTACATTTCTCTGTTTTTGGGATAGAAAAATGTTGACGTGGCTTAAGGAAAATGATAATATGTGTAAGTAATCAAAGAAAAGCTAACTAAAGTAATGTACATCTATGCCTGCAGTGGCAATATTGCACATGAAATATGTTATTATATATTTTAAACAATATTTTACTTATCAACTTACTGTTTTGGCAATTCTTAGTTCTATTCCACAAATGCCTCCAGGAGTACAAATCAAGATTTAAACTCTCCCTGTGAAAAAACAGAATTTTACATTTATTTTATATTCATAAAGAACAGGTGTCAAACTCCAGGCCTGGAGGGCTGCAGTGGGTGCAGGTTTTCTTTCTAACCCTTTTCCTAATCAGTGTCCAGTTTTCACTGCTAATTAACTTTTTTTCCCTCTATTTTAATAGCCCTGTTTTTAAGGATTAAGTCTTCTGAATGAATTCTTTTCTTCATTAAATGACAGCCAAACAGAAATTAGACATGAAACAAGCCAACAGATGACCAGCTAAATTGGGGCTTCAAACTCCAACCAGTCCCTTAATGAGAAGCTGATTCTTGCTGTAAATTAAACCCATTATTTAATTCCATGGTTTGTTGCTGCTCTCTTTCTGCCACAGCAGACATTTCCAAAACTGTTGATATTCTCTTTTTTTCTAAGAACTCCTAAAATGTTTTGGTAACCTGAGGGATCAACCTTACTGAGACCTTCATTTTTATTTTCATATTTGGTTTGATGGGTACAGGTGAGCTGGTCATGTCCTACTTGTTTTATGTCTCATTACTGTCCGGCTGCTAATTAAGGAAAAAACAACTAAGGGGCCTGAGTCAAGCTAATTAAAGCTAAGGCTAAAGAAGTTAATTAGCATCAAAAACTGGTCACTAAATAAGAAGATGGTTAGAATGAAAACCTGCAGCCACTGCGGTCCTCCAGGACTGGAGTTCGACCCCCCTGTAAAGTGTTTTGCGAAATTACTATATTCTGAATTTAAAATACATTTTCTTTTTTCATCTCACAGAGCAGCCCAGGCAAAGATAAAAATCCATACAATTATTCATTAAATTGATAAAATAAAATTAAAAAAATATTATGGTATTGAAGAGTTTAATTTGATACGTATAATTACTTGCCTTTTGAATGGAGTGATTCTGTTTATATATTATGCATTTCTTCCAGGCAGAAGAAAATGAAATGCTGTATTGCAAGCTGAGCAAAAATCTTCAAACCGAGATTAGAAGTTTGGCCAGTTTCTTTGAACGGGTTTATAAAAAACTAGAAACAGAATTGATGCAAGGTGTGGTAAATGCTGAGAAAGAGTGTCTAAAAAAACTTCTACGACTGTTAAAACCTGTAAGTAAAACCAGCTTTAGTCTCAAAAATTATTTCAACTATTCATGTTTCCTCTCACCCCCAGAAGGTGATTAAGAGGGCTTAATATATGAAATGTTAAATATACAGTACAAGATTCCATGATCAACCATATTTTGTAATTGTATTTTTACCTCACTCAGTTTCAGTTAACCAAGTCCTACTCCTTTTGCTAAAATCAAATTGTTGAAAATGCCCAAGTAGGCACACTGAAGAATCTTTTAACCAGAAAGGATTGTAATGCACATCTTTGGCTTGCCGAGGTTCAATTGGTTTTGGCCCTGTGGTCACATATTTGCTACATATGTGCTACTTATTTCTTACTTCCTCATAGTGGGATCTTACTGCATGATTAGTAAAATATCAGACAAAAAATCAGTCACTGAACAGACCTTTTCCTAAGTAGCTGCATTTCTTAGACATTTCTATCAGGCCATCTTTTTATCTCTCTTGTCAAGCACACTCAGTTATCATTTTTAACTTGCTATTGATGGTTTTTCATTTGAATTCAAGGAGCCTTCACAAAGGTGACATTGTGTGATGAAGGATATAGTGTTTGCAAGGATTGAACACTGCTAGACTGTTGCATAATCTTTGAATGAAGAACATTCAAAAACAAAGCAAGGGTGCACTGTATAAGTTCTTATGTTTGAATGTGGGTTGACAGGAGTAAAGGCTGACTGGCAAGAGTAGGGATGACCATAAAATACAACTAAATGAGTAAAAGAAAGTAATTGTACACCATTACTAAATGTACTGTAGTTTTGAACTATGACTCATGAAATAGATGAGGATGTTTATGTGTTTATTAGGTCTGCACAGGACTGCTAGATACTTTATTTTTATCTACTATGCCCTTGAATTCACTATAATAACCATGAAATAAACGTTTATATACACACATTGTTTGCATATATTAAAATGCATATATTGCCTTGATAGCCAAGAACAAACTTCAGTGGTTACCATCAGACCATTAAAGCTTTATGCAGGAACTCTGGATGTTTTCGCTCTTACAAAGGTGATATCCTTGATCTCAACAATGAATTAGCATCACCAATCTATGCAGCTGTGGATAACACCCTAAAAAGCACCTTCTTGTAAGTTGATGCTTCATTATACTCAATTACTTAAATAAATTGTATATGTTAGACATTAATATGAAAGTGCTTCATCTCTGTATCTTGTATTACATTACATATTCCACTCAACTGATTTCTGTTTAGATCAGGGGTGGGCAAAGTCATTCCTGGAGGGCCGCAGGTTTTTGTTCCATACCAGTTGCTTAATTAGAAAACAATCCTTGCCAATAATTACATTTCATGGCTTTTTAGTGCTTTTTTTTAGATTTAGATTTTTAGATTTCAGATTTAGATTTTTTTTCCCATTCTAAGGATATCATCCAAATACTTTGAAGTGTAAAACGGATGGGTAATTCTCAATCCTTCACTTTTTCTCTTCTCTTTCCTTCCAAGTATTTAATTAAACCAAGTAGTGCACAATAAATATACACAAATGTAAAGGGTAACAAGCAAAATAGATAACTGCTGGTTTCTTTTGTCATTTGCAGAAGCAGAGATGCCCAATTTTCTCCCCCGCAACTTCCGGGGGAATCTCGAGGTGTTCCCAGGCCAGCTGGGAGACATAATCCCTTCAGCGTGTCTTGGGTCTTCCTCATGGCCTCCTCCCAGTTGGACGTGCCCGGAACACCTCACCAGGGAGACGTCTAGGAGGCATCCTGATCAGATGCCCGAGACTTCCCTCTCCCCGGCCACTTCTTCTAGCGCTTCCGGGGGAATTTCGAGGCGTTCCCAGGCCAGCTGGGAGACATTGTCCCTTCAGCGTGTCCTGGGTCTTCCCTGGGGCCTCCTCCCGGTTGGATGTGCCCGGAACAACTCACCAGGGAGGCGTCCAGGAGGCATCCTGATCAGATGCCCGAGCCACCTCATCTGACTCCTCTCAATGCGGAGGAGCAGAGGCTCTACTCTGAGCCCCTCCCGGATGACTGAGCTTCTCACCCTATCTTTAAGGGAAAGCCCAGACACCCTGCGGAGGAAACTCATTTCCGCCACTTGTATTTACGATCTCGTTCTTTCGGTCACTACCCATAGCTCATGACCATAGGTGAGGGTAGGAACGTATATCGACTGGAAAATTGAGAGCTTTGCCTTATGGCTCAGCTCCTTTTTCACCACAACAGACCGATGCAGAGCCAGCATCATTGCGGATGCCTGCTCCGATCCACCTGTCTCACACTCCATTCTTCCCTCACTCGTGAACAAGACCCAGAGATACTTGAACTCCTCCACTTAGGGCAGGATCTTGCTCTCAACCCTGAGAGGGCACTCCACCCTTTTCTGGCTGAGGACCATGGTCTCGGATTTGGTGGTGCTGATTCCCATTGCAGCCGCTTCACACTCGGCTGCGAACCGATCCAGAGAGAGCTGAAGATCATGGCCTGAGAAGCAAACAGGACAACATCATCTGCAAAAAGCAGTGACCCAATCCTGAGTCCACCAAACTGAACCCCCTCAACACCCTGGCTGCGCCTAGAAATTCTGTCCATAAAAGTTATGAACAGAATCGATGACAAAGGGCTGCCCTGGTGGAGTCCAACTCTCACTGGAAACGGGTTCGACTTACTGCCAGCAATGCGGACCAAGCTCTGACACCAGTTCCATTTAACTTCCTAGCTCTTTAATTAAACAGTTTTCTTTCTCACTTTTCTGCTCCTTCGCTGTCTTCTCCCTTTTCATTCAAAATACGCGCCTCCTTGCCTTTTTACAGTCAGCTCCCCTTACGTCACACCATGGTACGTTTAGCACAGGTTAATACTGGGAATGCCTGTTAAACATCTTACATTAACGAGTAGCGATTTGCGTAGTGAACACTTCGATGAATGAAACCTGTTATCTTTACAACAGTTGACAAACACAGAATGTAACTTCAAAACAACACGTCCTCCAAATACGAACCTGATTGAAAGAAATAATGATAATCAAATCCTTGATGACAGCAACACTTATTAACAGTGACAAAACAATTACATTGACAATCAGGTTATGTTATTTTTAAAATGTTTCCTTTTCTTTTTCATAACTTCTTTAACACACTACTTCTCCACTGCGAAGCGTGGGTATTTTGCTAGTATATATATACAGTGGCGGATGGCTGGGGATACTATCCAGTCGGGATGCCTAGAAGGACCGGGAGAGGGACAATACCTCCCCTGGGCCACAAGAGGGCAGCCGTCCTGGTCTGCATGAGGACCACGGGATCACATCTTGGAAACTCATCCCTGTTGGGGCCCGAGGCCACCGCCAGGGGGCGCCTGGACAATTATGGAACCCTGGATGGCATCACTTCTGCCACACTTGGAAGTGCTGCCGGAAGAAATTCCAGGGACACCTGGAGTGCCCCTGGGTGCTCATGTGGCACTTCCGCCACACCAGGAAGTGCCACCGGAAGATCATCAGGAACCACGCGGAGCACATCCGGGTTATTATAAAAGGGGCTGCCTCCCTCCAGTAGATGATCCGGAGATGGGAGGAAGAAGACAGAGCTTGGGAGGAAAGGAGTAAAGGCAGCAGAAGTATTTAGAGACTGAAGGAAAGAAGGGACTGAGTTGGCTGAATAGGGCATTGTGAAGTGCCGTGTATTATTGAAGACTGTAATACCCATGTGTGTTTTGGACATACATTGTCTATCTGTGTCCAGGGTCTGTCTTACCACAATATATATATTGTGAGCTCGGGTCCGAACACCATCAGACAAACACCAGCACTTTATCAAACACACATTTATTAAACAAGTTCCACACAGCCTACAGTGCCCCCAGCACCAATCACCCTCCACAGGCCTTTCTGTTAATGTCCGTGGGCTGCCTTTCCTCTACGCCATCTTGTTGGGATTGAGCAAAATATAATAATGAAAATATAGAGAATAATTTAAGATTTTATACACCATAACAAGCAGTGTCACCAATTGCCACATCTGGATACCAGGAAGAAAAACACAATTGAAAAGGGTTAGTAGCAGTTTAAAAGTGTAGCGATAGTTACATATTTCTGTAACACTAACTAACAAACAGAAATGCAATTACACAACTAATCAGCAGCTCTAGTCAGGGTATGCTAGACTAAATCATATATATACTGACATAAACATTTAATGTATGTGTCTCTATAATGAATGTGTCTCCTGTGATCAGTGCTGTATTCTGCATTTCCTATCACTGTAATACTTGTTCTCTCCCTGTCCCTTGCTGGTGATGAGGTTATTAAACCCACTATTAGAATAACACTTATATTTTAAGCTATCATCTATTACTCTTCTTCCTCATGTAAATGATACATTATGCAAAATATGATGAGCTAAACAATGGATTCATATTTTTTCAAGATTTATGTGTTTCTTTTCTTATTTGATGGCTGATCTTTCATGGCTGATCAACACATTTTTATCTGGTTAATATTTATGTTTCTAGGTTTGAGAGGAATACAAGAAGAAATATAAAAGCAGCCCTAGATTTATTACAGACAAATTTTCAGGAAGATGAAACATTTAAAGGAAAGAAAGCTGCACAGTCTTATCGCCTGGTGTTCATTAAAACGGAAGTATGATTGTTTTTTTCTAAATAATAGGAAAATTAGCAAATTTTAAAATATAGGAACATTACAGCAAGATATTTTAACAATGCAGTGATCAGATTTTAGTCTAAGGTTAGAAATCTAAAGGTTCCCCCAAACAACGTTCTTTCATCTTACTATCTGAACACTATGGCATGTGCTAAATATTAATTGTGTAAATTGCATTTTTTAATGCTTATCTCTTCATAACTGAGAATGATCTCTTTTGAACCAAGAAATTTCTCATCATGTATTAGCACAACGTTACCTTTTAGACAAACAAATTTTGCTTTTTGATCTCTATTTTTGTGAGAGCTTGTCATACCACAGCAGAACCAAGTGCCAACCATTGGCAAATTCTGGTGATTTTCACAATAATTGAGTTTCAGGTAGCATGTGGGCATAAAGAATATTTATGGGTGAGAAGACAATAATAGCTATTTGCCCAGACAGGATTTATAAAGAGCAGATGGGCATGTAGAAGACAACACGTGACCCCAAGTGGGTAGGACTCGACCAAGGAAGCTTTATGATATAATAGTATTGGGATTAGTCTGTACAATCACAGTCCTAAAAATCATAGTCCACTGTAAGTCTCCAAATGTATAGTACAGAACAGACCAGCTAAATAATCAATAATAAATAATCTCAGCTATAGCTACATAAAGCTGCCTATAAAGAAGGGCTATTTTAAATCATTTTAAACCTTCAAAGTTTTTAGCCTTTCAGCCGTGGCTCTACAGGAGCTGAACACAACAAGAAAATACTGGGGTACATGCCTGAAATACATTATTCATTACACAAATGATTTTAAAAATACTGTGCTCATTTCCTTTCCTTATTTCCTTTTATTAGCTGAAATGGGTTTTGGCAGTCCTCGAGAAAAAAATCCTTTACAGAAAAAAAATTATCTACAACAGTATCGCTGTGTCTATTCAAGATGAAATGAGTCCTGTTTATACAGGTAAAGGCTAGTGTTGATAAGGTAAATTACATAAAAAACAACTTTTTTTATCTGTGTTCATCTTGTAAGTCTTTAATTAATTTTTATTATTGAAGTATGGGTATTTTGCAGTAAGAGTGGCATAGATGTTATGTTATACCGTCTTGCAGATGGAACCAACCTGAGAAGCCAGCTGTTAAAGTAGTTGTGGAGAGATTGTGTGTGTATATTTTAGTTCATGTGTGAGTGCGAATTCAGCACTTATAATGCATTCCTTACAACTTCTATGAGATCCGCACCTCTGCTGACATCCGTTGGATTAGGTATGTGACCATTGTGGGTCTCAGGAAGTATTCTGGCTCAGAGTGACCAACAGAGTGGGAGAAACTAAGTGCAGATTGTGTTGCCTTTCCTAAGTGAATGGTACAAGAAATAGCCCGGGTGTAAATGTACAAGCAATGTTTATAAGTAGAAAAAAGTTAATTGGAGCTGCATGGAAGTAACCTTTGAGTGCTGTTGGAGGGTGACAAGGAGATGGCTTCCAGTAAACCTCACTGTGGGAGACAGAGAGAAATGCTGTGTTTCACAATATATCAGGTTATAAAATTATAAAATGTCAGCCAAATAATGCTAAAAAAAATCACACAACATTAAGATCTATAACAATATTATTTTGCCATAATATAACACCTCCAAAGGATAAAATTCAAATATACTTCAACATGTATCAAATACTTAACATTGAAAGCAAAAACGCAAATGAATATTCATTTGTAAATGATATACTGTATAGCTAATACTTAACAATCAACACTCAAAACATTCTCAATTTCAATGCAAGATCATAGAATATAATTCAAGCTGATGTAGTTTCAAATATTTAATTTTCAGGTTCTGGTCAATTTGCAAAGTGCTAAATTATATTGTACTTAAATAATCAGCATGATTCATGGTCATGTTGATGATGGCTATATGATATACATGTTTGCAAAGCCTTTAAAAAGCCATTGTGTCATGGGAAATTTGAACAATGGCTCCAAGCTCAGATTGCACATTGTACTTGTCAAAAAACTCACCAAAGTGGTGACCTGAAAAAAGGATAGTAGCACCAGGAACAAAGAAAATTTCTCATACTCATAAAGGAAGTATTTTTCAAGATAAGAAATCACATTCCTAATAAACATTTTAGCAGCACGTTAAATTACTAAAATGAGTATTTAATTTATTTATTTAATTTTTGTAAAACAGCACCATTTGCTCTGAGTTTGGGAGCATTGCCCCACTAGCCCTTTAAGTAGAGTTACAAGTTACAATATCATTTTGAAAGGTAATTTACAATAACGTTATTTGAAAAAGGACACTGATTATTGTCTCCAAACCATTTGATTAATTGAAATTAAAATTACAGCTTGCAGTGTGGTGTTTGCTGAGATCAGTCAGTCAGTACTTATCCAACCCGTTACAGTATATCCTAACACAGAGTCACGGGGGTCTGCTGGAGCCAATCCCAGCCAACACAGGGAACAAGGCAGGAACCAATCCCGGCAGGGCGCCAGCCAACCACAGTTGCTGAGATCAAATTATTAAAAATAATTTGAAAATCTGATATATAGTATGTAGTATTTGATATTTTAGATGAAAAACAAAAAAATGAACTGTGATCATATGTTAAATAAATAAATCTTTTTTTTTTAAACACGAAACAAAGTGCACCATTTTATTAGCCACTGTAATTCCATGTTTAATGTTATTTTTAAGCCTAGGACTGACTCTTGATTATAAAATCAGAAAAGAAATATATTCAGGATGCTAAAAGTATCTTAATATTCTGAACTATTTTAGCCATACCTCTTTAGAGATGTTGTTTGTTAATTGTTACAAATATCTTGACACCAATACTCTCAAATAACCAACATTTGACCATACATCTTGGAGGGAGACAGAAATTGAGTTGATTATTGGTGGCACACCCGCATCTTTAAAGAACCAACATGTAAAAGCACCTCTGGAAGACACCTATGACATGCAGAGTTTACTGTTTTTGGAAATTATCAAAAAAAAATTGAGGTGAACCGGAAATTGAGGTGAAACGAAAGTGAATGCTGGCGTTTCTGTCTGCCGCTGCTTGCCGGTGGTCTGTTTGTGTACTTTTATTAGTTGTTTTTTACCTTTTGCATCGGATATTCCTTCGCCTTTGCATTGGATTAAAAACTGATAACACGCATTTGGGTCCCTTGCCTCCTTCGGCCTTAACACGAGCCCTTGTAGAACTGTTCTTTGCTGGCTGCAACCTGTGTGGGTAAGTGGAAACTTTCTCACTGATTACCTGCTCAAGTAACTAACTTTGATGAATAGGTGGTCGAAACTGCTCCTTGTCAATTGCTGAGTACTTGTGGAAATCCCAGTGGTGATGGTCTACTAGCTAACATGTTATTTTAATTGGGCCAAGTAGGTACACAAGGGGTACATTGCATTGCTTCCAATCTGGAATTTGCTTAGGTGATTTCTGGAAATCTACTATGATAAATCTCGATTGGTTGTCATGGATTATTATGTCTACTTTGCTATCTAATGCAGTCACACCTACAAAACTAAAATATTCACCAGATGAATTGTATCGACTTCGAACAAACTATGAATTGCCTGCTGATCTCCTGCTGCACCGCTGCATTCTCCAATGACCAAAGTGTTTTCACTGGGGCTCTCATCGTCATTTTTGTCTCAGCAGGAGTAGCAGTGGGTCTATTCCTTCACTTTGGTCTGAAGGACGCACTTGTCCACGTATTTTTGAGCGACATGCTGATCATAGCGTGCTTGTTTCCTCTGGTAAAATCACCGGAATATACGTCCATAGATGCTTTGAAGTTTGGAATTATTTAATACTCGATCTATCTCTTACAAAGCTCAGTTAATTGGTGATTTTATCATAGACACTAAGATGGACTGTTAATGTGTTATGGAGACTAGGCAGCAACCGGGTGATTATTATCATCTAAATCAAGCACTTCCTCTGGAGTTTGTCTACATCTCTAAATGCTGTTCTTCAGGGAGGGGAGGCAGTCTTGCAATGCACTGCAAAGACCTAAAATTATCACTGATACCTCTTCCAGCGTATACCTCCTTTGAACTGTTAGGTGGCAAACTCTGCGGACCTTCACCTATTATAATTGCTGTTTTATATAGACCTTCTAAGCTATCAAGAGTTTTTATTGGAGATCTTTTTACTGTTTTAACAGCTTTGTGTGTAATGTCTACTAATGTCATCCTCATGGGTGATTTTAACATAAATGTTGACGTGCCAACTGATGCACTGAAAAATGATTTGAATGAAATCCTTGACTGTTTTAATTTACTTCAATATGTCAAACATTTCCACTCATAACAAGGGTCATATTTTAGACTTAGTATGCTGCTCTGGTATCACACCTCATAATCTTATTCCTATTGAATTACCTATCTCAGATCACAAAATGATCACATTTGATGTTAGCTTACCTCTCAGTAAATTAAAGGTTCAGCTGGGCATTCTACCCAACATAAATCATCATATTTTCATGTAATTTCATTTCGTAATGTCAAGTCTGTAAACCCAAAGACCCTTATAGATTAATTGCAATCCCAGCCTGTTTCTCCTTCTGCTACCACACCATCAGAATTAGTAGACCTTTACAATGCTGCTCTGTTTTCTGCCTTCGATGTGCTAGCTCCTTTAAAAACACAGACTGTTTCATTCATTCGCACTGCTCCCTGGTTTACACCTGTACTCCGTCAGCTCAAAGCCATGGGCCGACAGTTGGAGCGCCTAGCTAAAAAGACGGGTATTGTTGTACACAAGGAAATGTATTCAGATCATATGTTAAAATACAAAAATGTTTCCTCTGCTGCTAAAACTGTATACTATTCTAACATCAATACAAGAGGGAATAATACTAGACCTCTTATTTCTACAATGAAAAGGCTAATTACACCACCAGAAAATGTCGCTTACCATAACCTCTCTGTTAAAAACTGCTGCACTATTTTGGATTTCTTCAACTCAAAAATTGAAAAAATCCACCAGCAACTTGCGTCCTCTAGCTCTGCAGAAAATGACATACTCTCCACTATCACCCATATTCCCTCACCAGCCACCCTATTCTCATATTTCAGTTTACCAGCTGAAAATAATATCTCGGAGAGTATAACAAAATCTAATTTTTCCACATGCCAATTAGATCCAATACCTACAAGCTTTGTTAAGTCCTGTCTGTCACATATTTCCCCCATGATAGCTACTATATTTACAGTAACTCTTCAGTTACTACAGGCACGTTTCCCCTCTCAATAAAAACAACCTCAATTACTCCAATTCTGTAAAAACCTGGTTTAGACCCAAATATCCTTAACAATTATCGGTTTATTTCAAATGGTCCATTCATATCTAATGTTCTCAAAAAGATAGTTCCCTCCCAGCTCCAGTCCCATCTTTCAAAAAATAACATTTTTGAACAGTTTCAATTTGGGTTTTGCCCTACGCACAGCACAGAAACTGCTCTGGTCAAAATCACAAATGATCTTCTCCAGGCCAGCTGATATGGGACTTTTATCAATTCTTGTGCTCCTTGACCTCAGCTCCACATTTGACATCATATCCCATCAGATACTTTTGAAACAACTAGCTGGTTTTGGAGTCTGTGGCCTTGTCATCCAATGGTTTTCTTCCTATCTCACTGATAGGATGCAATTTGTTCAAATAAAGGGCTTTAAATCTGAGAATGCAGCCGTTACTCAGGGAGTCCTGCAGGGTTCTGTTTTGGAACGCTTCTTTTTCTCATTTATATCTTCCCAATAGGTAATATCTTCCGGCACCATGGTATTAAATTTTATTGTTACGCTGATGACACACAGCTACATCTATCCACTAAATTCACTTCTGTTTTCTCTCCAGATACTCTTATGGCATGTCTCCAAGACATAAATACATGGATTACTCACAATTTTCTCCAACTAAACAGCAATAAAACTTAGGTGCTCCTCATTGGTTCTAAATCCACACTTGCTAAGGTTAAGCAGTCTTCTATTTTAATTAACAATATTAACACAAACATTTCTACCCAGGTGAAGTGCCTGGGTGACATTCTTGACAGTACTCTCTCTTTTTCTTCCCATATAAGTAATGTTTCTCGGACTGCCTTCTTCCATCCCCAAAACATTTCCTGACTTTGTCCTGTTCTAATGCAACACAGTACTGAAGTATTGGTTAATGCCCTAGTCACCTCACGTATAGATTACTGTAATGCTGTTTTATCTGGCATCCCACAAAAACAAGAACACAAAAAGTGTTATAGCACTGAAGGAAAAGCTAATAGCAGACATTTTTCTTTTTTATATATCAAAATAATTTTGCCCTATCTCTCCTTTAAGATGCCAGTGAAAAGAATGGCCATCAATGTATGAAAAAAATTCAAGAAATGCTTGAATATAAAGTAAAAGAATCCCAAAGCTACATGTTCAAAGAGGCAATGCAAAAAATGCTAACAGACTTCACTAAATTAAAGGTGGGTAAAACAGCAGCTTTTCCAATTATGTACCTGTATTCATTAATTTTCTATGCTCTTTCAATGCTAATACTAAACACTCTCCAGGTAAAAACTGGCACAAATCAGGAAGTTGGTTTCATCCATTGTGTTATTTAGCTTTTTTATTATCTATCTGAGATATCCCATATTTCTCTCAACCTGAGAGGATTCAATTACAGTTAAATTAAAAACATGAATAGAAGACCAAGGGGTAGGAAAGAGAAGGATAAGAAAGCTAAAATTACATCAAAGTCTAAGCCAGTCCCAAGTTCACATTATGGCCTGACACAGACTGAGTTGGAAGAGACAGGCAAAGGAATGGATCAGCCAGGACCTCATTCTGCAGCATCTGCTTGTTTCCAGCAATGGGCACTAGCTCCCTTGTTGGAATAAGTTCTTTTGTAATTGCAGCATGTTACATAACCCAAAACTATATAGAAATAATATAAAAAGGCAATACCCCTCCCGTAGTGATATGGCGGTAAGAAATCACATAGGAGAAATAACAGCTTTCTTTAAAGATGGATTACACGGCATAACAGACTAAGGAAGCCATGACAATACCTTTAGGAATGGGGGCCCAATGTATAGAGTCTGCCATTTTTGTTGCTGCATTGGAAGGATTTTCCAGATCAGATGACATTATCTCCCATCCGTCTGTCAACTTCAAAGGAGTGCCGGGCAATGTTCCAAGGCTTTATACTCTTTCTTCATGTGCAGGCCCCCAGTTCGGTGATTCATGCCTTTCCAAAAAAAGAAAAGCGAATACAGTTTCATGCTGACTTTGACACACAAAAAATAGAATACAATGCCCATTTCGCAGTTGTCCCTGTCTTGTCTTTTAATGCTTGCCTAGCAGTTCTAAATGATGATCCCCTGTGCTAAATCTGTGTCCACTGTGCATGTGAGTAGAAAGAAAAGTAGATTTATAAAATATTTTTGTACAGAGGACAGTGACATATTAAAGTTATATTACACTGCTCCAGCCGACAGTGAATGTGGGAGCAAAACTGGAAATGAGAGGGGCGATGAGAATTTGCAGTTCTTAGGCAGAATATTAGAACCGAGCAATGACCTCTTTATCCCCATTGACAATTACTACCAACACCCCCTGTAAGTCAACAGCATCAACTCCAACAGGATACGTAACTCCACCTTTGAGGCACGGAGAAGATGGAAATGAGCTGTCACAGCTGAAGGTATTGATTACCATACCAGGGGCATAGTGAGAAGTCAAGCAAAATGACACATTTTATTGGCTAACTAAAAAGATTAAAATATGCAAGCTTCCGAGGCAACTCAGGCCCCTTCTTCAGTCAAGATGTGAATATACACAAGCCTGGTCTACAATAGAAATAAATTCTTACTGTATATCTTTATATGTCCTGCTTTGTGCCACAATAAATACAAATTATGCCAATAATCCAATTAAGGATTCACTTCAAGGCAAAGAAGCTTTTATCTGTTGCACCCTACATGACAATCAACTTTTTATACTCTCTCAGACCTACACATTATTTAATCTTTGGAAAATATCTGGAATTAAAACAATTAGAGAATTGTATAAAGATATCTATCTATCTATCTATCTATATACAGTATATATATATATATATATATATATATATATATATATATATATATATATATATATATATTTGCATCTTATGAGCAATTACTTTTCAAATGTAACTTCTCATCAACACAATTTTTACACAATTTTTACACAGAAACTTTGATAAAAAGAGCCTATCCAATTTTCCCTACCTCCCACCCATTTCTATTCCAGAAGAAATACTGATTAGTCTTGAAGACTCAGGCAGCACCTCAATAACATATGAAATCATATTAAAGTCTCTTCCTTTCAAAGATGCTAGGGAACAGTGGGGAAAAGATCTTTCACTTAATATCTCAGAAAAGGAGTGTAAGGCAGCCATGCATAGAATTCACTTTTGCTCCATATGCACAAAGCATTCAATCATTTAGCTTAAAATCTTTCATCTGTCACATTTATCTCATTTACAATTGTCCAAAATGTATCCAGGCCAAGATCCAACATGTGAATGTTGCATTCTAGCTCCAGCCTCACTGAACCATGTGTTTTAGGAGTACACAAAATTAACATAATTTTGGACAAAAATCTTTAAATGCAACTATGACACCTGCTTGCATCAACATCTACATAAGAGCACTGAGAAGAACGAGAGACAGCTTATTTAGGAGTTGTATTTCCCTCTTTATGTTTCACGAGTAGGGTGAGTTGGTGTGTATCATGTCACCCAAGGGCTGAGAGACAGTCCCATAAGCCACAAACAGTTCATATGCAAAGCTATTGAGACTCAATTTCATGTTATGAAACACTAAGTTTACATCTTACATTATGTGGATTAAAAAAATTCTAATAAAGATCTTCATGGATAATTATTTTTCCTTCTTTTAAAGGATGAGGTAAATGAAATTTTAAAACAAAAAATGGAAGCATCAATGAAGCTGGCATTGGCACAATTTCCAAAAGGATTGCGTTTTCCAGGTAATAAATAATTCATGTACAAAAATAAAGAAGTAATTTTACACCCATCTGAAATAAACAGTATAATTATGTTTAAATCAGAGAGCTGATTGATATAAACTGTATATTCACATTCAAATAGTGAAAATACATACACAGCTAATGATATTTTAAAAAGGTCTGCCAGTTGTAATTTGTGTTTTTAGTGATTAAATAACTCATATAAGTATTCATTTATCCATTTTATATACCGGTTAATTAAATTTAAAATTGCTGGGAAGGAGACGCAAAGCCTAACCTAGAATTTTTGAGCGCAAAGCAGCAACCAAATCTGCAGAGTACTCGTTTATTGCTGTGCAAAAAGCTATTGATCATAGACAAGAGTGTCGCCTTTACAGAGTATGACATTTTTAAAAATAGACATTTATAAATTGCACTATTCTTTAATATGTTTTTATCTTTTACTTAGATTCCTTAGATGAACTGGAGGAGATGAAGACCCTCTGTGATATTTTGAATCTTAATATTTTTAGTTAAAATCTCAAATTTACATAAACCTTTATAAGCAAAAGAAAATGTTGCACATTTGCCTTACTTTCTAATACTGTACATTTTATTTAAATTCATTTTAGAGTTAAATACTCACATGCACCGACTTACTGACATTAACTGAAAAGAGTTAATAAGAAAAGTTATAAATATCAACAATATTACTGTTACTTTTATATATAAATCAGTCACATGGTGTTATGCAGCCTTAAATCTTTAATTTAACAAAGGAAATACAAAGCTGACTTTTCATACCATTAATGTCTTTCTCCACTGCATTTTGTGTATCTCCATTGCCACTCTTTCTTAGACAGCATGACAATTTTAATATCCTTCCTAATCAAATGAGGGACTTGAAAGTTATTTAATATTAATGGAAATATTTTTTGCTACTGAAAATAAAATAAATTCTTTCATTTAAAAATGGGGTATTTGTTTTTATTGGTAGTGTTAATTAATTACTAAATATTTCTCTGTCCTTGACATACAATAAATATTTTACTATATATCATGGGTTTATTTTTTTCTCTTTCTGTGTTACTTTTTCATTGTAAGATCAAATATTTAGCTCATGTTTTTATTTTCTTCTTATTAAATCTGCTGTACAATGATTGACAAGATTGTTTAGACTTTTAAACAAATGCAGTAAATGACAACTATGGAAAACAGTATGTTTATAGAGACAAATAAAGACATAAAATGTTTAATTAATATTGACAAATAAGGATCAAGAATAATATTATCAAAATATATATATTGTGGATACCAGGGGGTGCTCCAGGTCCCCAAACACCCAACACAAGTAGGCTCTGGACAAAAGTTAAAAGCACAAAGAGTTTTTTATTATGGGAAAACTCTTCTCATAAGAGTTTCCCACCACCACAACCAGAAGTACAATAAAGCATTGTATAGCACAACATTTTTCTTCCTTCTGTCACTGGTCACTGCCTACTTCACTCATCCTCACAAGCACTGTTAACTTTCATCCTGACTCTTGTTCATCCCTGTGAGGCAGGCAGCTCCTTTTATCTAATCCCCATGAGAGCGCTTCTGGTGACATAACACTGCAGCTCTGAAGCACTTCCAGTTGAGGTTGGAGTCCTATAGAGTAGAAACTCCCCAGTCCTGCAGCTCCACCTGGTGGTCCCCATGGGACCCAACAAGGCTGTCCCCTGGGACTAGAATACCCGGCAGGCCTTGTGGACACCCATGTGGGCTTGTTGCCATCTAGAGTTCTGGGGGAGATAAAGCCCTGTGCAAGCTGTTTCCCATGTCCTGCCTTACATGATCGGGCAAGACCACAGGCCGTCCCTCACAATATATATTGCAGGTGCTCCCTGTGATGAAGGATTGAGTGTTATTTATCATGCCCACCCAGAATGACACAAATAAATGTTGGAAATTGAAAGAGAAAGGTAAAGCAAATAAAGTAGCAGCCTTGCCAATTGAGTAATTAACAGTATTGTTAAAAACAAAAATGTTAAATAATTAACCAACATAAAATTCACTCAATTTCTACATTTACTGTCCTTGGGTGGCCAAGTTAAAATTTCTTTTTCAAATTATACACATCCCACAATCATAAAAAGCATGGGCTGTTTTGCCTGTGTCATGATATAAGCTGTCGATTAAGACCAAGCTCAAGCTTCAAAGGCCAAGGGTCTGTGAGTTTTTGCCTCACAGTCTGACAGACAGACAAGTCCTACAATTTATAACAATAAAACAAGCTGGTAACAAAAATTCAAAAATGGCTTTTGTTAGCCTTGATTTGCAGGCTAGTGTTGTAACTCGGGATTCATATTTCTCAGTTCTACAGTATGCTGGCTGTAATCTGAGAAGGGGTGACCATGATTACTGTAGGCCATGGAGGTGGATGATGGTGGCCTTGAAAGCAGACCATGTAGTAATTGAGGCAGAGCAGGCATCCTAGTCATGGGCAGGCACAGCAAATGCATAGAAACCACACAGAATTGAGACAGATCCAGAAAGAGGATGTACCAGAAGGCATTACAGAGAATCTATTCCACTCCCAAGGAGCGTGCCAGTTCTAGAGGTGTGACTCGCACACACCTGCATCCTTTACCTCACATATATAATCCCACCTATATTTTTATTCATAAAAAAGGTAGCACTGCTGCCTCACAGTTAGGAGACCCGGGTTCGCTTCCCAGGTCCTCCCTGTGTGGAGAATGTATGTTCTCCCCGTGTCCGCGTGGATTTCCTCTGGGTACTCCGGTTTCCTCCCTCAGTCCAAAGACATGAAGGTTAGGTGTACTGGCAATTCTAAATTGGCCCTAGTGTGTGCTTGATGTG